>NC_056741.1:1948906985-1949179485 GCF_019279795.1 Protopterus annectens
AGGAATGGGATGTGAACACTGTGTAAGTTTCCATTCTGGCTAATTCAGTCAGTGATATGACTTCTCAGTTTGTTTCTGCTGTAACAATCATCGGTGTAATCTGAGTTAAAGTTGGAGTCCCTGGCAGCTTTACTATTGTCACAACCTCAGCAGGCTACTTTTCTTCTATTTTTGAAGTGCTGGTTACTGTTGGTTATTTTGGCCAGATTGGGAGCTCCCACCTAGTGTATTAGTCTCAGAAAAGGGCTCATATCTCTTCTTTCTAGTATTTCCCTGGGTGATAAGTGAATACTGGCCATTCTAAGGAGATTTTATCAGACCGTTTATTTAATGGGCAACTAATCATCTGCTCCTTTGTGAACAATATTTTATCAAAGGCTTGTATTTTGTGGAGCAAAATACAAAACTCCCATCTTACACAATGCTCATCTCCTTGAATGTCCACGTTATTTTCATTCTTTAAATGTTCATATCACCTGATTATTTCTGCATCATATACCATTCTTGTCAAAATATGGGGCTCCAATCAATAATCAGTTAGCATTTATATTTTTACATACAATCTCTTGGTTGGCTTGAATTCTGTTGTAGATGCATTTTCATTTTACCATGTATCATCAATTGGTAAGTTTATTCTGGGCTCTAAACATGTTCTTTCCCATGGTCTAAACAAACTCCTCCAGTATTCTGCCTAAATTGTCCTTGGTGAGTACAACTTCCTCCAAATCATACTCCTGAAAAGTATGTATTAGTTCAGTGTGATACACATTCAAAACCTCATTTTTATATACCTAATGGAATGAGGAATAGTAAAGTTATATCTGCAACAAACTGTCTTGTTTCACAGATATACAAATAAGCATCTGAACCTAATCCTTTTGCTGCTTACTCAGAATACATCAGTGCCGTATGACATTTATTGCTTTATTTTTTAGATAAGGTACAGTATATGTCATTCTATTAACTATGATATTTAAAGTGCAGTTTTCTAACCATAGAATACAGGATGTCACTCATTGTGTGCTTAGTCGTTTTAGCATAGTTGTGGACACTGTTCTTTCTAAATGAAGTTTGGCAACAAACCAAGTTGTCCCGGGACATCTTCAAGAGAGGTTAGATGGACATTAGTGGGTGTTAAGTGAGTTGGAGAAATGAAAGGGTTAAGTGGAGGCAGGGAGGATTGGAAGGAAATGAGATAAGTGTAGGGAGGGGCTTAAGAGGTTTAGACAAGTGTAGCTAGGTAAGCAATCACATTTTGGTGTGAACTTGGTAAGGCAAGGTCCACCCATGATGACCTGTGGGTATTCCAGTAGGAAAGGTAGGCCTCGGAGTAGGTGGTGTTGTAGGTATGACGTGTTATTGTAGAGTTTTTATTTTTTTTGGGGGGGGGACATTGAACTGGGGGTCTTTGTGTCTAAGTGAAAGGGTATTTTGTTTGAGGTTGGGGCTGGGATTTGTGTTGCACTTCATTGGGGACTCTTGTTCAGGTTTGGGGCTGTGTGGGGTATTAGCAGCTATGTTTGTTCCCTGTTTTGTGTTTTGGCGGGTTGGCGGTTGCATTGTGTGGTCTGGTCCCCTTGTTTGTTTTGAGCTTTGTCAGTAGCTGCTTAGGGTGTTTTCGGTGGAGGTTTGCATGTTTGCCTGCAAAGGCTTTACTGGTTCAGTGGTGCCCAACCTGGTGGTGTCTGGAGTGAGTGGTTGCTGTTCTGGTCATGAGCAGAGAGTATGGATGGTTGTCCACAGGTAAGACGTGTGCCTCCGGATTGCAGGATGGGGCAGTGCCATCTGCATCGCACTTTGTTAACCTTGGGGGCTGATATCCTGCTTTGGAAGGAAGGTGACACAGTACAGAGGTTTTAATTGGGAATTTGCATTTTATCCACCCTTCAAAAAAAAAAAAAAAAAAAAAAAAAGTTTATTGTTGCTTTTGCTCCTTTCCGTGGTGGTTTGAAGGCTGGATGGAGGCTGGAGGGAGCCGTGATTGCCATTTTTGTGGGGGTGCAAATTCTGCAGGGAGGGAGTTGACTACTGCGCATGCACGATGTAAGGTTATTAAAAAAAAAAGAAGAAAAATAATAATAAATAAATAAATAAATCGGTTGGTTCATTAAAAGGCCATCTTCTTTGCGATTTGTATCCTCAGTGCAACTGGGCACCTGTCGCCATGATTCAGTGACCTGCTTGCTTGCTTGATGTCTGACATCTTTCTTCTGGATATGTGTGAATGCACAGTGTTCTTTTCTCATGTCCTTGTGGGTGTTACAGGTGTATTACTTTTGTTTTTTGTTTTTGCTCTTTTTTTTTTTTTTTTTTTTAAACCACGTATTATGTGATGTCGGGTAGGATGTGATAAATGAGGACAGAATTTTAGGCTGCATTGTTCAGGATGCAGAGATTTGATTTTTTTCTCTGTCTCTGGGTGCGTCTGTGCAGTCCAGTGGTTGAGGTAGCCGCTGTCAGTTGGGATATCGTGTGTGTCCAGGGCCAGTGACAGCAGCACTTTTTAGGTGATCACACATGTGGAATGACATGGGACTTGAGGAGAAGTTCTTACTTGTGGGTGCCCTGAATGACCATCTACCAAAGAAATTACATTTTTATCAAATGGTATATGCTGCTCTGAGGGAGGTATCTGGTGAATTCAGGGGCCGTGAGTATTCCATTTGGAGTTGTGGAGCCATTTCAGAAGCACTTTGGCCTCACTACTCTGGAGGGTATAGGTTGTATGTCTATGTGTATCAACAGCATTCTGGCTGCTGCGTGGTGCCAGATGTTTCGGTGAGTGAATGTGGATCATTGCTGGGCCGTGCAGTTGTGGTGGTTCACCGGGTCAAGAGTTGTTGCGTGTCATTTGGCAGTTGGTGCAAAGGATTGTGGCTTTTTGATTGGCAGTTGTCCTCCACTTGTTGTTTTCGCGGATTAGGTGAGGAGTTTCTCTGTGAGAGTGGAGTTACCTCTACTATGCTTTGTTCAGAAGGGTGATGCACAGTATATTTTCACAGGTGGTGTTTCCCACAAAGAATGATTGTCAGGAGGGCATGCATGGTACAGACTTCATTGCTGGGGGGGGGGGAGGATAGGGCACATACATCGCAACTGTACAGAATATTGCCTCATTTTGGTTGGTGGTAGAAGCCATTTTCATAAAACTGTGTTTTTCTTGCACATTAATGAGAAATTATTAAAGATCAACATTAGAAAATAATGACAGATGTTTGAATATCACACTTCATACTCTTCAGAAAATTAATGCTAATGCAAAACCTGTTATTATATCAACTTTGGTATTACAGGCTAGAAGGAGGGGGAAAGGTGGTTGCTAGTTATTTGAGAGCACCAACCTGTGTCTCACAGTTTCATGAGTTGTTTATATTTCTTTCTAAAGTGGACCTTGTGGTTAAGGCTGGATAGAAATGTGTGGTTAAAGTGGAGAGCTGCTTCAGCCAGGGGAAGAGTTAGGGTTGCACTGATTTCTTGCATAACTGTACGGATTTGTTCTGGCCCTTATTTTATGCTCATGGTTTGCTTTCAATGGCTTGAGGACACCGTGGTGATAGTGGGTGCAGAGCACATGCACCATTTACCTTTGCCGTTCTTGATGTGATAAGATAAAAAAAAAAAAAAAAGGGAAGGAGCCTTTAATTAGAGGGAATGCAGTTCCACCTTAGGTTAGTTATTTTGTTCAGAGGGGTTCGCAGCTCATTTTTCTGGCTTTCACTCTGTGGGTTTCTCTAGTGGGGTATTCTACCATTGGAACAGTAACCTCAGTGTGATTTATTTCCACAGCAAAGTTGCAATGGTTTAGCGGGCTTTGACTGCTGTTGCCACACATGCATAGTGTCAGTGATCGGGTCAATTGAATTTGTTAGTATCTGGGATAGCGGACCAATCTACAATTTCAAGGATTGACTTAAAGGCTTTTGAGGTTGAGAGTCAGGATTATACATAAGTCAGACAAGTCGATGTATCTACATTTATACATTTTTGTTAGATCTAATTTAGTGGCTGAAGCAAGCTAGAGTACAGTAAGGTTACTAGTACTAAAGTGTGGTGTGGTAGGCTGGCCTACTACCTGTTTAAATCCTGCTTTTATTGAGGTTAGGAGATAGTATGGTATGGCAGGCAAGCAGTTTTATTTGGTATGTATTAAGACCATATTTTACAAGTGACCATATTTTGGGCCATTATCCCACCTTTTATTTGTGGCATTGTCCAGGATTTTGGGTCTGAGATGGGGAGTTAGGACAGCAGGATCTGAGGTGGGGTGTTTTGATGACAGATTTTAGAATGTCCAGATTTTGCCTCATTTTGGTTGGTTTTCATGAAATTGTGATTGTCAAATCAGGGGCAA
This sequence comes from Protopterus annectens, assembly GCF_019279795.1. Taxonomy (NCBI): domain Eukaryota; kingdom Metazoa; phylum Chordata; order Ceratodontiformes; family Protopteridae; genus Protopterus; species Protopterus annectens. The sequence continues at coordinate 1,948,911,337 of NC_056741.1, forward strand.
ATCATTACAGATGGAAGTTAGGAAGTAATAGACAATTGAGTTTCAGATGGTATGCTCTGCGGAGGTTGCATGTTACTGGGAAGCCTATTCTCAGATTCCTAGGTTTGTACAGGCAGGGTCTTAGGGTTGTCTCTATGTTGGCCCTTTGTCCCAATTTTGCTTATTTTGGGGTTGCAACGCGTGGACAGTTCTGCCCTGAGTGTGCAGGTGGGATGGAATTTAGTTTAATTGTGCCTTATTTAAACTTTGAGTTTTTCCATGAGGAGTTTTTATTCGGTAAGATAACTTGCAGAGATATTAAAGGGGTGGGGGTCATAGTGATCATGTTTGCCACATAGACATGGTCATTTGGTAAAGGCAAGGTGATTAATTGTTTTTCTTTTGCAGATCGTTGAGGTATGGAATTTGAGTGGGCATCAGTTTATTGGAAGGAAGTGAATTCAAGGTGATGGAAGCTGTCTCAGTGGAGTCCCATTGGCGTTTGTGGTGAGTAATGCCATCAGAGATGGGTACGCTGAGTGAGCAGTGGTCAGTGACCTCTTGACATGACTTTGGAAGGTAATGCATTCTTCTTGTATGGATTTTGTTAGTTGGAGTTGGACACAATGGAGTTGCAGAGGGTGGTATGTTTGTGTCAAGGTAATACAGGGCTGGGTTTGGAGAGTTTGGTAGCGGGCAGGCTAGAATCACAACAGTCTTAGGAGCTTAAGAAATTATGAAGGTAATGGTTGGAGTGTTTGTGGCAAGGTTAGCTAAGTCCAATCTCTTAGTCCTCATATGGTTCTTTCTGTCCATCGAAGGACATGGGGATTTCTGGGGTGAATTTATGGTCATTAATAACAGTTTAGTAAGGAATAGATAGATGGGGCACGGTTATCGTTCGAATTTGGTTTTGGGGAGTTATGCGTAAGTGAAGTTGCATGTCGGTTAGTTTAAGAGGTTGCTTGGGAGGATGTTCATTACTTGATAGCTTAACATGGTGGCAGTGGGTTACTTTACTAGGGGTAGACCTTGGCAGATGAATAGAGTTGGGTGTGGGCTTATGGCAGATAACATAAGGTAGACAGGAAAGGGGATGGTTTCAGTTATGGAAAGGCAGGGTGTATGGAGCACATTGAGGGTTTGACAGGAGTTGGTGGGTATGTGGAGCATACTTTATTGGATTCAAATGGGTTTTATTTTATAGCTACATTTCTCTTCCTTGCAAGCCAGCTGAGTTCAACCCTTGCTTTCAGGAGGTTGGAACCGTGTGGGATTATAGTTACTCTTCCAGTTGTTAAACCATATTCGGGGGAAGGGTCAATCACATGTTTTGCTTGATAGGAGGCTGGAGTTTGTTCCTAATGGGTGGTAACTTTGGGTTGATAAACTTGTTCCTTGACTAGGTAGTGTTAATGTCACTAACAGGTTAAGGTTTTACAGAGTAGCACAAGGATCATTTCACTTGTGGTTAGAGTGAGTTTTGTAGGTAGGGCTTTAAGAAGCATGGCAGGTAGGTGGCTGTGTTGGGGTAATTTTAGAAACTGGGTGAGTTGCTTACACAGGAGCTAGAAGGTTTAAGGGTAGCTTGCTTGCAGGATATGGCAGCTGTAGGTCAGATTTCAATTCCTTACTACAGGTAGAGGTAACATAGGGGAAAAGAACCTTCGAGAGGAAAGGCCAGGGACAAGCAGTGGTTAAGGATGGTTAGTAGTTTGAGTGTTCTAGTTTGGACGGTTGCTAGGAGGTCTGACTGGGGTGGCCTGGGTTCTAGTTCAGATTGTAATTTGGTAATGAGTGAATTGGGGGTGTTTATGGCTGGGCACGTAGAGTACTTCATTGTTGAGCATAGGCGAGTTTTCAGGAACTAGGTCAAGGGGTGCTGGTGTTCTGCCATTTAGGGTTATGGCATTAAAGTTTCAGAGTTAGACTATTCCCTACAGTAATAACTGGGTAGTTTGGTGGGTTAAGGTGATATGCTACACTTGACAGGGTTGTGGCTATAGGTTGTTATTCCATTCAGGTTGAGCCATGATTAGTGGCTGGAAGGAAGTTGTCTAAAAGGAATGCATTCTCTTGGAGTGGATGTCCTAGTGGTAGAGTGAAGTCATGGGTAATCCTACTTTATTTAGTTTCATTAGGGCATGTTCCAGGGATGGTATGCAGGATTCTAAAGGCTTTACAGATGATGGGTACACTGAATGATGTTTGGCTTAACCCTTCCCATTATGGTAGGTAGTTGGTTGGGCAATTTTGGGTAGAAGGGAGGGGGAACAGCCTGGTCAGGCTGGCTGGCAGAGAAGAGGGACAGGCTTGCCCTCTTCTGTCCCCCCTCTGGTGTCTGGATGTTCAGTTCAAGGGTCTAAGGAAAGGAAAATGAGTATTTGGAGAAAGCTTGCTGAATAGATGAGTAAGCTGAGGTAAGGATGCTGCTTATTTGGTGGAAGGTAATTCAAGGAATGGTGTATTAAGTGAGATGGGATGCTGCTTCATAAGTAAAGTAAGCAAGCAGAGGTATGGACCCTGCTTACTGAGCAGGGTGAGTAGGTATGCTTCCCTGATGAGCATTACAAGGATTGCACTTCATAAGTAAAGTGAGCGAGCAGAGGTATGGATGCTGCTTACTGGGTCAGGGTGAGTAGGTACGCTGCCATGATTAACATTACAAGGATGTCTATGCTGTGTTTAGAATCAATGATATTATGTTCAGTTGTAAATAATAAATTTTATGAACAAATCTATGTTATGGAAGTTTTAATAAAGGTCGTCAAATGTCATTCGGTGTGATGTGTTTATTGAAGGGGACTGGGACAATAAGCATTACTACAAACTACTTGTAGTAAATTTTGTCTTTCCCTGCAAATTTAGTAGTGAAGTCACTATCCAAAGACTTCAAAGTTTTACGCATTCTTTAAAAGACATGTGAAATCCTTTGAGACTCCATTAGTTATCATTTTACTAGCATAGCAGAGGTACTGTAGATAACGGTATTACAATTTATTAATAAAAATGAAGTCTGTTTTATTTTTTTGGTAGTACATAATCTCCCACCGACATATTTTATAATTTGTGTTAATGGACAACACCCTCTGATTGACTGTGTAGGAGACAGGATTTTGCATACAGTAGCAAAGTATTCTATGTTATATACTAGTTATTTCAGTACAAATTAAGTAGTATTTATTTTTTTGCATCTTTAATGGTACTTAGTCTTATTAACTCAATGATAGGTTGACTTATAATGCCTGTTGGGCATTCGAGAAGCATGGGTCACGGTAGGGTACACCTAACACTGAAATATGGTAACCTGTACATTAAAGAGAATATTCATCTGTCTGTGTATAATGAATATATGACTTAACAACAGAGGATTTCAGCTGAGGTAATTTCAACTCTGAAAGCCTGGATCAGACTAATTTTATCAGGAAGTAAAATAAAAAAGATACCCATTTTCTAAATTAGAAACCAAGTTTGTTTGTTTGTGTCTTTTGGCTTTTTCCTGGTTAGGGGTTGCCACAGCGGAACTCCGGTCCGCTAATGATTGGTAGAAGATTTTTACATGCCGAGTTACCAGCTCTGAAGCACAACCTTCAACGAAGGTATGCCACTTCACACATGTCTCCACACAGAAGATGCTTTAGCTGAGAATCGAATGGACAACGTCTTGCTGTGAGTCGACAACGCTACTGCAGCACCACCACTGCAGTGACAAGACAAATTTGTTCCTAGTCAGCACAAATTCCACCAAAGCATTATCAAAAGGGTAAACTACCCATTCAGAAACATAATTTATATATACATACACACACACACACACATATATATATATATATATATATATATATATATACATATATATATATTTATATATACACACACACACACACACACACACATATATATATATATATATATATATATATATATATATATATATATATTTATATATATACACACACACACACACATATATATATATATATATATATATATATATATATATATCATCAAAATAGGGTAACAGAAAATTAAATCTGTACAATTATGTATGCCAGTCTCTTACCTATGGTCTTTTAAATGCCATCAACTGAAGAAAGTTAGAGCAAATTGAAATTACACTTCTAATGAGGTGTTTAAGACAGACATGGATGATCTCATTTTACTCAAAGTTCCTAAGAGTGGCAGAGGACATGTCCTCTTTCCTAGGTAATTTTGCAGTGTTTTTTTTATTTTTATGCATTTTTTTAAGTTATATTAAATTCTTCCTACATCAACAGATATAACTTACCTGTGAAAATTATGTCTGTTTTGTTGTTGATTTAGCATATTCTCAGCTCTGTATATTTTATCTCCACAACACAACTGTAGAACAACACAATAAACTTCAACAGTAAAGCAATGAAATGTTGATAACAATCATTGACTGAAATTCTAATAAAGGAGAAATGTCAAAGCTTAATAAAGCATTATCCTCCAGTTTGCCTGAATTTTGCTGATAATATACATGTACTTTTATCCTGACAGATCCTTTTGGAGGTTCAGTCTCATCTCGGCAAACACTGTGCTGCAGAGTCACAGAGGTTACTTAGTCAACACAGAGTCCACCAAAGAAATAGTAGCTCAGCTTGATGTAGCCAGTCAGAGAAAACTAATACACACCTCCATCAAAATTAGGGAAAAAAACGCTTTCTATATGCAACAAACTACCTTGTTGCACAAACACACATAAGCAGTTGCATCTAATCTTACTCATTTTGGTCTGTAATAAATGCAGATAGATCTTTATGCACGTCCTTAATATATGTGTAAGTAATACTGCTACTATTCAAAAAGGTTAAGGCAATATAAATAGTGTGCATAACAGATGCACCCAGATCTTAGACTGTACACATGGAAAACATTGCTAAAATAAATCATATAGTGACACGGAAATGAAAAAGCAGTCTTTCTGGGCTGCAGTGTTGACTGAGGCATATGAACCAGAAATCTAGATGACAAATGTGAAAGAAAACTAAAACGCTGGAGATGTGCTGCAACTCAATTAGAAAGATACATTACAAGCAGTTCCAATAAGATAAAGAATTGAATAAATGCACTAACCTGTAGTGTCTGAAGTACAGTATGGTTTTCAGTGCTTCTTGGAGAGGAAAGAACGGAGACATCATCAAGTGTTTCAAATGTGGTTGATGTCCAAATGGAAAAAGTGAAATATGAGTTGGATGAAGAATTTTGTTTAGCAGAAGAACAAAACTGTGTGCGTGTGTGTGTGGAGGGGGGGTATTCTTAATCCCACTGCATAGTATACAAGTGGGTTTGTGGCACATGCTAGTGGATTGAAATTCAGAAACCACTCTGGTGCTTATCCAGCCCATAGTCAAAGAGTTGGGGCTTCTGTCTATGATGATGATGATGATCTGAGATCAGCTAACAGCATAGGAAGCTGGCCTCTGGCTGGGCGGGGCTATGCTTAAATAGAATGCTTAAATAATGCATTTTTTATGACTCCCTTGTGAATGCTTGAATAATGTTTGTAAATTATTTCTGTAGGGAATGTTCATTTTTTCCTATGTAAAACTAGGGGCAGGTGCTGCAGATAGCAACATAATCAACACTCGCTATTTTACTGTTATACTTCCCAATACAGGGATTAACTCAAATAATTATTTAAAATAATATTTAGACATTTAAAAAATAAACTAACAGCTGAAGCAAATACCACATTTATTCATAGCTCCAATTGTGACACCACTATGTCTCAGTTCAAAATTACTGCCAATGCTATTGATGGATTTGAAAACAAACCTGGATAAAGGACTCAATTTGTGAAATTCAGGACAGATATCCTGCATAAGTTTCCAGTTGTTAATGATGATGATGTTTTAATCATGTGTTTCAAATGACTAATGCAAAGTCACAGAACAACTGAAACTGTACCTTTACTCTGGGCGTCTAAACTAGTGATTTAACAAAAATAGGTACATAGCTTGAATGTCATTTATGATGTTATTAATCAAGGGCTCAGAGTAATTACAAGCAAGAAGCATAGGTTTTAAGTTGAAACATTGTAAAAACTGGGCATCCTCTGAGATGATCCTAGATATCTTTATAAATTGTCTCTCAATTATACCCCTTTTCTGTTTCAAAATGTGGGCACTTCAAAATGAAAAAAAAAACATATTTTGGCATGAAGACTTTCTGTAAACATTTGATCAATAATGGTCCATATCTTCATATACCAAAATGTCCAAGAACAGAATGTGCTTAGTGTCAGTATGAGACTTATAATCCAGAAAATCCATAGTACCTCAGAGATACAGGAATAAAAAATTATAAAGGATATCCTGATCCCACTTCCATATGAAAAAATATACAAAACTTGGATATAAATTTTGACATTTTGATATTAAAGACAACTTATAACAAATGTCTTATTCCAATAGCATAGAACAATGCTGGTGAACATGGGGATGCAGGCTGCTCCCATGGCCACACCAGACACTTATTTAAAAAAAGTCTCTTCAAAAGTAAAAACAAAAAAAAAATGGATTTTAGAACAATTTTCTTAAGGCAATAAATAGTGTTAATGTTCATAGTAGATAACATAGTGGATGTGACAAGCATAACCCTTAACCAATCCATGCCAAGCTCTTGTAGGATGACAGTAAAAAGGCCCTTCACACTCCAGTGATCAGTAAGTCATTTGAACCATAACTCAATGTATCAAAGAAGTTTTATGAGTGTCTTTAGACAATGCAGAAATGGCTTGAGCTTTCAGACCAAAAATATTGCAAGTGGTTCAGTAACGGATCACCCAGAAATTCCAAAAATAACAGGGATCTTGGGCTTAGAAACAGACAGGAAATTATACTCCTGTAGAGAAATGTCCATTGTATGCAATAAATCCTTAGATTGGAGATTAAAGGGGGATTCCACTGGGATCTCCAAGCCAAATTGCATGTAGGTCCATCTCTCTTAATTGTCATTCTGAAACAAAAATGTAAAGTTGATCTTACTTAAGAACAATTTGAATATGATGATCATACTATAATTCAAATGCCTTAGGAATGAAAGTGAACTGCCTATGGAACAACTGCTCATGTTGGAGATGGGGGGATGTATCATTGGTAAAATATGTCTGCCTGGAAGATTCAGGGAGGCTATATTATTGGATTTAAGTATTTCAGTGTGACAGACCTTCATTCCCTAGTGATTGTTGCCCCTGAACAAATTACAAAGAAAGAAAAATAGTATTTCAGCAAAGTGTTCCTTAACTGTGTAGCGTGTTTACTACTCAGTTCCTCAGAGCTACAGACAAATATCTGCAGATACGTGGATACAGTCTATGTGAAATAGCCCACTGTGCTTCCCAGACCAGGTATTCTCTTCAGAACTTGCACTGATAAACTTATGCATAATGCAAAGAAGGGCAGAGAAGCCAAAGCACAGTATGGCTGGAAGCAAAGTTGCACTCTGCACTGTAAAATGAGACAACCTGAGCAAGGAAGCAGGATACTACATAATCCGCTTCACTCTGTTCAGGTTTCCAATCAGGTGAGTAGTCCTACGCAGGGTGTGCATGTGATTGTATATGCGACTGTGTATTTGTGTGTGTGTGTGTGTGTGTGTGTGTGTGTGTGTGTGTGTGTGTGTGTGTGTGTCTGTGTGTCTGCGCAGGGTGTGCATGTGATTGTATATGCGACTGTGTGTGTGTGTGTGTGTGTGTGTGTGTGTGTGTGTGTGTGTGCATGTGTGTTACACAGTCTGCAGGAGATACATACTTGCAATAAATTTTTCTCCGGGTTGGTAGGGCACTAACCTCAGCAGTTGTTCAAAGTGCTGGGGCAATCGATTCTTATTCATGTACATTACTACTTAATGCACTTCAGTGCTATTTGGGGCAGGCTTTGCTTTGAATCTTATTGCTGAGCACTGCAACTGCCCTAATCTGAAAAGCATTTATACCACCCAGTGGCTGTGTATAAATTCCACTTTGTATTTTTGTTTTGCGTATTTATGTAAATACCTGTTCAGTTGACCAGTAATTCCACTGCTTTTTTAAGTTAAGATTAATTAAGCTTGTACAGAAAGCTGCCTTAAAGAGCTATAGATGCATTATAGCAGCAAACAAAAAGAATAACATCATGGAGTTCATAATACCTCCTTTGCCATACCCTTGCATCATCATTCTTTTGTTAGTTCATAAAATAAATGTTTGTGTTTTATTTTGTTAAGAAAAGCCTGATGTGAGTATCATAGTGCTGCATCTACCTCTTCTGAACTCATGTAAGGGCAGCCTATTCACAAACGATATACTGGGTTAGGTACCCATTCCATTTGGTGATGTTGATGTGGTGGTACAGGTCTAGAGCTCTAGAGCAGGTGTTTGTTTTAACATTGGTTCTGTTTAAGTGAAGGCGTTAAAAGAATGCTGGGTCATTCATAGCATAGAAGGCTAAACAGAGATCGCCCTTGGGAGTTTATACAACACTAAGTAGAGGAACAAGGCTTTTAATCCATCAGAGTAGCTAGGATTTCTGAGGCCAGAGATCTTTCTGATAAGGAAAAATTGAAGTCTCTTGAGTTGGTTTACGTGATTACCAAATTACATGCCCAAAGGGCATTTTATTCAATGATAGGCCTAATAAGGGAGGAATAAAGTGGAGATGCAGCTTCTTTGGAACTTCAGGAGCTATTATAAAGGATAATCTGTATAACATAGAATGATTTTCCAACCACCACAGAGATTTTAAGGTTAAAGGATGCTCTGTTGTCAGCAAACGTACTCAACTCCCTGGTGACTTTAATAGATTTAAGTGAAACATTCCCCAGGATTCACGAAGCCTCCGTGTAAGAGTTATAACTCTTACACGGAGGCTGCAGTTAAACGGAGTGATGTCAGCATGCTTTGCATATTCATGAGAGCATGCTGAATCACACCTAAGTCTAACACGGTCCGTGTAAGACAGTAGGGGGCGTGTCCGTAGGCCGAGCCCTGCAAGCGGACACGCCCCCAGAAGTGTAAAAGTGCCCAAAGTAAACACCCACAACAGAGTCCACGGAAATGTGAATAAACACAACACAACACATGCCCCCACAGACTATGAACATAATATATATATAAATGAACATGTTATATATTTTTTTAAATTGTAAAGATGTTTAACCGTGAGTGCGCTCATTTGCGTGGGCGTGCCCGTAGCGCAGCTACAGTTAGCAGTCAGTGGGAAAGCATATAAGAACTAAATATGCAAAATAAGCCAGGAAGCAATAGCGTAGCTGTAGAGATGTTGGCTGCTGAGCAGGCATTCATGGTTCGAGCCCCCACAACACCAATTTTTTTTTTTGCAAAATAAGCAGGAAACAAGTCCCTGACAAATATGTACACATAAAACCACAAGTTATGTAAAATGTAATGAAATAGCCCATTTATATTGAAGACATGTGAGGTAACAAAAGAAGAAAAAATGCCAGATATGCCTATAGCTGAGCTACAGTTTAAAAGAGTGAGTACATGTGCCCGTAGATGAGCAGTGGTTTAACTGGTGCAAAATGAGTGCCCGTAGCTGAGCAGTGGTTTAACATGCTAAATCTATGTGCCCCTAACTGAGCTGAGCATAATATGCGTGCTGATAGCCAAATGAGGCGTAAACCAGCGTACCCCGTTTGCGCGGAGCTGCGCACCGCGCAAACAAGCTAACCGACGGGCAACGTTGAGCAAGCCGTATCAAAACTGCCTTTACACAGACACACCTCTCAGCATGTCTAGACAGTCATGAAAAATAAAAAGCAGTGGCCAGGTTCGAACCCAGGATACTATACACCATAGTCAAGGTACAGAACCACTAAGCCATGACAGCAGTATCTGTAAATGCAATAATAGCTAATATATAGGAATGAATACAAACTAGAGCATGACAATGCAGGTTTACTGAAGTTGATACAATTCCAAAATGGCCAATCACAGATATGTGCGGGAAAAACAGACTATATAAGCCCCATAGGCGGGAATACACCGCATAAACGATTGTAGAACTGACCTGCCGGCAGAATGACAGGAGTAGGAGAGGGTAGTCGCTTTCGAGCACAGAGGTGGGGTGTTGAGGAGTCCAGGTACATGGTCTGGCTCCTAGTCCATAATCATGAGGCCCAACTCATGCAGGGCCAGGTCCTCTGGGGAGCATAAAGGGCTGAGGCGTGGGACCGGTTGGCTCATGATCTCACCAGTGCCACAGGGATTCCAAGGACTGGTGAGCAGGTCCGTCACCACCATGCAGACCTGAACAGACGCAAGCAGGACCAACTGAACCTTTGGATCCAGGAGGCCCGGCAAACACCCAACGCCCCACTACTGAGTAAGTAACATTTAATTATGTATGTAAGAAATTAAACTAGCTGATATTATGGAGATGTGTATTCCAATATTACTTCATTTATATTACAGCTGCAGGTGTCCGTTCTGCGAACCGCAGAGCCTATGGCGATAGGCTGGTGCGGTTGCCACCAGGCAGGTCAGTAATCCACTACCAGTAACTGTAAAGAAATATAAAAGTATGACAGTCAGCAAAAGAGTGCAGTGTAGTCAGTAAGGAATAAAATCTGCAAGTAACAGTGTGAAAGTGTATGCAAGTATTGCTTGATTACAAAAGTGTGTTCCAGCCTATAAGTTTAACCTAAACATGAAACTGTCTGACATATATTCTGAAATAAAAATGCCCTGCCTGTAAGAAAATAGTACACAACCTGCAGCAGGCTGAAAAGTATAGCTGCAGAAGATGATGAAATCACATGTGTGAAATATATCCCTGTGGAAATACTGAAACATGACAGAAGTGAGACTGCTGGAAAGGATTGTAATAACTACTGGTAAAACATGTCAATAAAGCCTAGAAGTACCATCCTGAATAGTAAAATGAAAGCAAGTGAGAGAGTGTGAGAAAGTGTCATGAATCCAGCAATACAGTAGTAATAACCTCTGAATAAAGTATACTGCAGTCAAGACAGAATGAAATGCATGTGAGATTCAAAACCAAACAGCAAAATCTGTTCAAAGTTTTGCTGCATCTGGAATGTGTATCCCAAAATCAGGATATGTTGCTCTCAGTCTGCAATATGCAGATAGGATGTTTGTCTGATATACCAAACATCCACACTTGTCTACAGCTATATAAAGCAAATGTAGCAGGATGATGTAGCTGAACAAAGCTAGATATGAATGTGTATGAAGAACCATAAAATGTATATTGATGTTGCAGTAACAGTCCTATCACCAAGTTGAAATAGTTATCATATCGGAAACTGTAGTTAGAACAGTAGTGTGTATATAACTGTAGCTATTAGAAATGTACAGCATATGTATTGTTATTCGAAGGTGTTAATATTACTTTCTTCACCCCACCCTATAACCACATATAACCCATTCCACGTGAAAATGGTATGTGCAATCACAATTAACACCCCTGGACATTTGTCCTGTTGGGTCATATATATTTGCATGTCTGTTGATGCATCTGCCCTGTTCATACATCCACACCGGATGGCCTGTTGCCATCAATTAACCCTGCATGTTGTTGGACTGTGTATTTCTGTTCAAATTATGCATGTGTTATGCACGCTGTTCAATGGTGTGAATATCTGGGTGTTTGGTTAATGGGAATACTAATGCATGCTGTTACAACTAATTGTGAATGGTATTATATGTCACTAACCCAAACTGTCATGACATAATGCAAAACATAGTACGACAGGGAAGGCGGGTTCCAGCGGACCCACCTCTCCCACCTCAGCTGGCGAGTGCACCTGGCACTAGTGCCGAGTCCGGACCCTCCTCCGGTGGCCCTGTGCCACCTGCGGGTGGAAGCACTGCAGGGGATGGGGCTCGCCCCCCCCTCTGCAAGTGTGGCCGGAGGAGAACCACCACTCACCCTCCGTAGCGTCCGGACTTTGGTGCGTAGGGAGATTCGGGACTCTGTTCTCGAGCCCCTACGCCAGCTCGAGGCACGGGTGGCGCAACTAATGGGTATGCCTGTTACCCCGCCTACACAGCGCCCAGCACAGCCCCGTCCTGGGCAGTGAAGGAACAGTGGCAACTGCCTATGGGTGGGGATATCAGTTCCACTGTTGCCATCTGTGGGCTCATGGGCTCTGGATATCCATACCTCCGTCCCCGTCAATTGTGTAACCCCCCCACACGTGTCATACACCGCCCCTGTATGCGTCTTGTTTGTCTTGTCTGTTTACCTACCCAACCTACCTCCCCAGCTGTACTGACTTCCTTCACCTGACATAACCGCTCTCACCTGAAAAAAAAAAAAAAAAAGGGCACTCTGTACCCACAAAAAAATTACGCCCCATACATAGTTGCCCATTCCGCACACATGTCTACTGGACACGGAACCTATCAATTACAATTGGCTGTACAACAAGTATTATTGTTGTCCTGACACCTCTCTCAGGGGTGGAAGGTTTCAAATGTCACACCAAATTACATACATATGCACAGCTGTTGCTGATGAAGAAATGGGCAGCTATGGGCCTTACCTACATCCCTCCTGCACATCCCAAGCTTGTTTCCCTACTGTCTTACCCTCTTTGTGACCCCTTTTTCACCACTTTTCTGTCTCCCCATTTTCTTTTCTTTCAAAGAAAATAGCGCGGGTGTGCGCAAGAGTAAGCATGTTTAAGTGGTTGTAAGCGGGTGTGTGCGGAGCTAACCGCCAGTGCGCATGCGTGAGCTCCACGCAAACCAGCGCTAACCCGGTTACAACTGCTTAAAAGTGCCTTAGTCACTTTGATTGACAGGTCCTGTACTCAGCTCGAAAGCAAAATAAAATCCCACTGTGAGTCCCGAACCCAGGACCTTGGAAACAGTAGTCTGCATGACTTACCACTAAGCCATGACTCTTATACAAGAACATTGTGCTAAAATAAATATATCATGTAATAGTAGGAATGAATGTAAAGGGAATATAGATGTGTAGTACACAAAGCATGCCATTTAGAATTACTATCAAAACTAGTGGATTTCCATAATAGTAGTGTGTGAACAGAAACAGCCATGCTAGTTGGAAGCTAGTAGGTAATAATGTCACTATAGCACCTTGCAAGCCACACACATACTCACAGCAGGATAAGCACTGCCCATACCCCACAACCTCTTACAGGAACACATCTGGACCAAGTAATAAAATATGTGGAGCAAAGGCCCAAAACCAGGGACACATTACAAATAATGTTACAACAAACGCAGACAGTTCAGAGAGTAACAGGGTCTGCACTTTGTGGGATGTTTGGAAGGGTATGCAGTCTGAAACTTGAATGTTTGTCACCATATTCTGACTTGAGCCCAGAGTGACTTGCCAGAAAAAGGTGTGCATGAGATATTGACCAAAATATGAGGCAGAAATGTGGACAACCTGCAAATATCTGTACACATGACAGGTCTGACACCACCATATTTGAATAGTTAAGAGCCTAGACATAGCAACAGTGAGTGACTTACAGGGATGCCCCACAGACCCCATGTGAAATGTACAAACAGTAGGCAGAAAGGTGTAACACATGCAATGGTAACTATGGAGTCCTGAAAGTATTCATCACTTGCATGGCAGAAAATGTGTAGTAATACATATGCTCATGCTAACCCACAGTCACAACTGCAGCATACCAGACATTTTAATGGGTGTACCCCACTGATATGTACTATTCCATGAGGCACATAACAGATGAACCTGAAAGTCTCTGGGGCCTGCTCAGCAGCATACTCAAATACCCTAATAGATGTCAAGGCCCACACCATGGCCAGACCACACTGCATGCTGTAACACCCTAGCAGATATAGCAAGCATTCCAAGGTGTGAATGTACATGGAAAATAGGAAAGCTACAGCAGCACACTACAGTCAAGACACCTAGCAGGCATACAAGTAGTGACTGTAAAGGGCAACTATTGAAGCCTTAGCAACAAAGTGCAAGCAAAAGTGAAAGGAAAGCACACACACACACACACACACACACACACACATTAACAGTAGTAGTAGTTGTAGGTGTCAGTGTACATACACAGTTAGTACAGGAAACTGGAGAAATGAATGGAGGAATGTTAATCTACAACACACCTGGAAATATGAGAGAGATACCAACCTTTACACTCACAGAACATTGTCCACAGCATAACAGCATGGTCCCTGGCCTTAAAATCTGAAAGGGCTACGCCTATCTCACATACCTTTTATAGCACTGTTCTGAAATCACAGTGAGAACTGCAATCAGTACACAACTGGCTGCATGCAATTAGCAAATGCTGGCTAACAATTGGTGCAGAGGCCATCACATGGGCATATGCAGATACCTACAAAAGTATGCTGTACTCCCAGTCCACACATGCAATACTGTCATTGCACCATGAGAAGGACGTGAGAGAGAGAGAGAGAGAGAGAGAGAGAGACAGAGACAGAGACAGAGACAGAGAAAACTGCAATTAAGCAGACACAAACAAATTGTTCAGCAACAGCTACCTGAAAGCTGACAACTGGGAAGTGGAGCAGCAGGACAGAGAACCAGACGGCAACACAAGCAGCTGTGACAAACACAGGTAATGTAAAGTAATACTATAAAGGTCTACATACTGTGAACCCTCCATATGTTGCATTGGTCTGTATCCATATGTATATGAAGATGTGTAAAGGGCAGGGGACATACAGCAACTATCAGTGAAGGCTGTACATACATTTGTATGTGAGAGCATCTATGTGCACATATCAATGTTGGTTGATTGTAGGTTGTAGTGCCATGTACAAAGTAGGTTTCACAGTTATGTATGTTTAGCAGTATGTTAGTGTGTGTATACAGTATGGTAGACAAATATGTTGATATACCTGTCTAACATATGGATACGTATGTATGTCAACATATGTATGTGTATATATATATATATATATATATATATATATATATATATATATAATATGCATATATGTTTACATACATAGAGAGAGAGATGTAGGAATACATAGACAGATGTTGATAGAATATTGTACAAACATATCTATGTAATGCACACATACAGATATAGATATATGTAGATACATATACATAGACAACAAAAAACAACGAAGAACCAGTTCCACCAACGGATTTATTGCACACTGAAATATAATCTCTGACGTCTCGGCCAAAGCCTTCAAGGAGAATAAAATACTCACATAGCAAAACACTATATATACACACATTCAATAAAATAATTAAACAATTAATCAATTAAATAACATTCTAATAAGATAAAGTTTTCCAATTGAGCTCTTCATTTAGCCCAAAGGGAAACATAGTCTTAAATTTTAAAATGTACACAGTTTCTTTCTTCACTAAAACAGTTTTGATACTCATATTATTAAACATAGATACACAAATTTGTTCTAATACTGTCCCCTTCAAGCCATCACTACAACTATTATGAAATTCTAAAAAATGCATGGCCACAGGACTATCCTTCTTACAATTATTGATATCTCTAACATGTTCTAGAAATCTAGTTTTGAATGCCCTTTTGGTTTCCCCAATATAAAATTTATCACAAGGACATTGCAGGGCATATATAATGCCCACAGTGTTACAATTAAAAAAACCAAGACTATCAAATCTAATATTATTAATAAACTCAAAATTAGTTACAATATGTTCGCAAGCCTTGCACTTGCCACAAGGAAAAGTGCCTACTCGAACAGGTTGAGCATACATTTTAGTGGGGGGCATGATAAATTTAGCTTTAACTAAAAAATTTTTTATATTCTTACCTTTACGGTAAGAGAACTTGATATTTGCATTCAACCATTGTTGTACACTCCTAAGAGAGCATAAATAAAGCCAAAATTGACTAACAATATCCAGAAAACATTTAGTAAAACAGCCAAATGTGGTCACAAAATAAATATCATCCTTATTCACACTTTCATTATATAATTGTATCGCATTACCCGCCATATTGATATTATTCCTATGGGAAATAGATTTTTTAACTATGGGTTTAACTCCTGTCATCAATCTAGTGAAACTATTTTCCAAAATATCATTGCTATAACCTCGGTTTGTGAAAGATTCAACCAAAAATCCCATTTCTTTATGGAAAATATCAGAATTATTGCAAAGTCTCTGAATCCGTAACATTTCCCCATAAGGTAAAGCATTAATTATATGGGACGGATGCCCACTAGTACCATGTAAGTACTGGCATGTCCCTTCAAATTTCTTATGAGGTGAAGTCACAATATTTTGACCATCAGAGATATCCAACACCACATCCAAAAATGGAATGATATGACCAATATTCAGTCCATCAAATTTTATGAGGTATTTATTAACATTAATCTCATTAAAGAATTCAATAATTTGGTCCCTGTTACCATCGACCAAGAATATTAAGTCATCCACGTACCTAAAATATTGGATAACATGTTCATGAAAAAATTTATGCTTATAAATGATCTCCAATTCAAACATACCCATAAATAAATTAGCATACATGGGGGCAAATGAGGCCCCCATGGCTGTGCCTTGCAACTGATGATATAAAACATTATTAAACTCAAAATAATTATGAGTTAAACAAAAATGTACCAATTCAATCACATATTCTGTTGCAGGAGAATTTCCCAAGAAAAATCTAATAGCTTCCAATCCAAATTGATGTAAAATACTTGTGTATAGACTTTTTACATCTATACTAACCCATAACATATTGTGATTTAGTTTGACACATTTTACTTTATCCAAAAAATCAAAAACATCAGTTATATATGAAGGTAATTTTGTAACATAAGGAGACAAAAAATGGTGCAAAAAGACACCCAAGTTGTATAAAAAATACTGTGAACCAGATACTATTGGTCACCCTGGAGGTCTATACAAATTCTTGTGGATTTTGGGTAGACAATAAAACAAGGCCATCTTGCAACCATCAACATTAAACTTTTTCTTAACATCTGATTGGCAAAAATAACCCAATCTCATTCCCTTATTTATTAACTCTATATAATCATCAATAGCTGTATAATAAACTTCAGAATCAACAGTCTTATATGTATTAATATCACACAAATGCTCCATACACATATTAAAGTATTCAGAAAAATGCATAACTACTAGTTTGTTCCCCTTATCTGATGGCTTGAATACAATATCATCCATCTTGCTTAAAGTTAATAAAGCCTTCCACTCCTGAACAGACATATTGTAGTCTATATTAGACCTATTGCTCATGAACTTTTTGTAAGACAATTCAGTAAAATAATTAACCAAACTAACAAACTGACATACCTCCCCATTCAAAACATCAGGCATGAAAGTGCTTTGAGAAGGAACCTTCGAAGTATCAAAACTATAATATGCATTATTTTCAATATCTGAAACACAAGAAAAAAACTATCTAATGAGCTATCTATACTGTCCCCATCTGTTTCCAGAACAAAACCTCTGCCTTTACTAAAAAAATATTTCAAATGTAGCTTCCTCGCAAAGGAAAAAACATCACTTTGAATATCATAAAGGCGAGTTACCACTGTAGGGACAAATTTAAGTCCCTTATTTAAAACATGCATTTCTATTTCACTAAAAATGTACTGTGAAAGATTTACAACATATTCAGTGGCATTTGAGACAACATTGGTATCACAAACATTACAAGATTCAATGTCTTCCCCGTTTGAATCCCCCCTGTCCAAAACGTTGCCCACCTGGGTTTGCCGACTGTTCCCATGTCCGTTTTTGTCCCTGTGCTGGAGGAATCGAGGACGAGGAGTTCCCCTGAAAAGTTTGTCGAAATCTTTCCCTCTGTTCAGCTGGTGGGAGACCTGGGAAGTCACCCTCGTTCCATTCGTCTTCATAAGAAGTGTAACCTCCTTCTGAGGCAGAAGAATTGAATGGTGGATTGGCGGCATCGTCTGGATGAAACCTAACTTGCTTGCGACGTTTAGAGCGCTCTGTCCTGGATAAGAAAGCTTTGCTAGACTCGTAATCACGTATATCACGCTGAAGTTTTCCTTTCTTCCTATTGACCAAAGTAACCTCATAGTCTTTTAATTTGGAGTTGGTTTGTTTAAGAAAATCATCAAAAGCAGACAACGGAACAGCATTAGTTATATCAGAACAAAGTTTTTTGATGTTAGCACATAATTCTTTATGCTTCAGTTGGTCTCGTTCTATAAGTATGTGCAGCCATTCAGTCACACATTGGTGGGCAGCATTAACCCACCTTTTATGAAACAAAACTTCCGTGTCCTGATTTAAATCAAACGGACTGGAAGGATCTTTAAACACTCTAAGTCCCCTGGGAGTAGTATCAGTCTCAACATATTTTTGTAGACCACATATATTATAATGGACTGAAGTTTCCTTCCACATTAATTTTTCAAGTTCATCAAACAATAATTTATGTTCTGTATTTAACGCCAACGATATCTTCCTGCCCGCACCAGAAAAAGGATTAGTAGGTCTAGAGCGTCTCTCTTCATCCCATTTTTCCCAAACACTATTCACTTCATTGGGAACTCTTTGTGGAAATTGTCTCTCACCTCTATCAGCTGGATTAGAAGCAGTAGTATTAGAATTAACAAGAAAATTGTCCAGGGACATTTGACTCCCTTCCATATTTTCTCTGAAAATCCGAGGTAGATGGAACTGTGGATCGGTAGGCATCAAACTGGAACAACAGGAACCAAACAGCAAACAGCAAAAAACAACGAAGAACCAGTTCCACCAAAGGATTTATTGCACACTGAAATATAATCTCTGACGTCTCGGCCAAAGCCTTCAAGGAGAATAAAATACTCACATAGCAAAACACTATATATACACACATTCAATAAAATAATTAAACAATTAATCAATTAAATAACATTCTAATAAGAAAAAGTTTTCCAATTGAGCTCTTCATTTAGCCCAAAGGGAAACATAGTCTTAAATTTTAAAATGTACACAGTTTCTTTCTTCACTAAAACAGTTTTGATACTCATATTATTAAACATAGATACACAAATTTGTTCTAATACTGTCCCCTTCAAGCCATCACTACAACTATTATGAAATTCTAAAAAATGCATGGCCACAGGACTATCCTATGGGAAATAGATTTTTATGCTCAACCTGTTCGAGTAGGCACTTTTCCTTGTGGCAAGTGCAAGGCTTGCAAACATATTGCAACTAATTTTGAGTTTATTAATAATATTAGATTTGATAGTCTTGGTTTTTTTAATTGTAACACTGTGGGCGTTATATATGCCCTGCAATGTCCTTGTGATAAATTTTATATTGGGGAAACCAAAAGGGCATTCAAAACTAGATTTCTAGAACATGTTAGAGATATCAATAATTGTAAGAAGGATAGTCCTGTGGCCATGCATTTTTTAGAATTTCATAATAGTTGTAGTGATGGCTTGAAGGGGACAGTATTAGAACAAATTTGTGTATCTATGTTTAATAATATGAGTATCAAAACTGTTTTAGTGAAGAAAGAAACTGTGTACATTTTAAAATTTAAGACTATGTTTCCCTTTGGGCTAAATGAAGAGCTCAATTGGAAAACTTTATCTTATTAGAATGTTATTTAATTGATTAATTGTTTAATTATTTTATTGAATGTGTGTATATATAGTGTTTTGCTATGTGAGTATTTTATTCTCCTTGAAGGCTTTGGCCGAGACGTCATAGATTATATTTCAGTGTGCAATAAATCCTTTGGTGGAACTGGTTCTTCGTTGTTTTTTGCTGTTTGCTGTTTGGTTCCTGTTATTCTAGTTTGACATATACATAGACAGACTGATCTGACTACCTACAGGTATGACTGTATATGACGACCTGCAACACAGCCTGTCCCCACCCCCTCTGTCACTCACACCCTCTCTGTGCCCCCCCCCTCCACATCTATAGCAATATATGTACATCAATATATATATGTGTATATGTATACGGACATATATCTATATACATATATATATATATATAGAGAGAGAGAGAGATGTATATAAAGTCTGAGTGAGGCACATGTGTACAGATGTATTGCAACACGTGCCTGGTGACAAAGGCATGGAGTGAACACCAGTGTCAAAACCGGAGTACCATACCACATTCCAGATCACCTACACCAGTAACCACCTGATATGTGATTGGCTGCCCACCACTGCATGTGTCAGGGGTGAACAGGGTCATAAATGTGTACAATAGTGGCCCCAATGATATTCACAGTGGCACACTATCCCTGGAATACCTGCATATGGTATGTGTCAGTGGACATGGTGTGTCAGCTATGGACATGTAGGTCGGTGTACCCCTCCACACCACATAATGGATGCCATGGTATGGACCTCACACGACAGCTACAGATATGGAGAAGGACACAGTGACATGTACAACACTGTGACAATGCACTCAAACACATTACCAATGCACAGTGACTGACAACACCACAGAGTACACATATGCTACCCACATAGAGGTTACCACTCCCGGATTTACATATGTAAGTCACACCCATGACAGATGTCCAACAACCATAGTAACACCTCACACCATCCACAACCTAAATGTCTGCTGTGTGTCGTCCGTGCCACTGCAATAGAGTTCACATGTGGAGGTAAGAGTTCCTACCCACAGATAAGACATACCCTGCAATAAACCACACAGTGTTAAGAAGCAAGACTCCCCATGAGTACATGTCACACATATCCCTGCTGAATGTTAGTCAGATAGGTAATATGCCATATGAGTCACCCTGTGTAACTGTGTGACAGCAGCAGGTACCATCACACCACATGTGTCACAATGGTCAGGGTAGCAGAACAGTATGCTGCTGTAGTCCCAGGGGCAATAGCATATTGTATAGTATTGTATTGTAATGTAATGTATTGTGTTGTATTGTATTGGTATGTTGAGGTGTCTCCTTCGTGGAGTGGAACCACTGCTGCTGTGCGCCAGTGTACAGGTACATATCCTGTAGTCAGGCTAGTGTTACATAGCACTTCTATATGTGTGTTTAGCTCCTGTCAGAGTTTATGTAGCATGCAACTGGGGATACCATCCGGTCCCATCCATGTTGTGTATTCTGCTGTCCTGAGAGTGGCTCTCACCTGGACATCTGTGATGACAGGGAGGTTACAGTCAGCTGGGATAACTATGCCTTATTTTGGGGGAGAGGGCAGGGTGACACCTGCACTGAACCTGTCTGCCACAATGTTGTCGATATCTGTGGTGTCAGTGAAATATTTGTTGTTGTGTACTACCTATGGGCATAGAGGATGGATCCTGACCAGGTTGCTAACATAACTGAAGAAGGCCTTCTGTTTATCTGTAGTGTCCCTCTTGATTTCCCTCTCAAAGTTGCCCATGGATTTTGTATGATGGAAAATAGATCCTTACTAGTGCTGCTCAGACATGCCCTCCCTTTATGGAATTATGCTCTGTCTTGCAGTAGCTTCCATCTTCTGTAATACAATCTGTCTATGGCTGGGGTCCACCAGACAGGATGCTGTCCCTTTGTGGAGAGTGTCTTGGTCATATATGGGATTGCATGATCCATGCATTCTCGGAGATGTCTGTAGAAAGCAATTGTGTAGGGGTCAGCATTGTGGGTTGTATCTGCCACTGGCCCAGTGGGCTGAAAGGATACCATGTCACTGTTACAAAGTGTAAAGTTTGTATCTGTAATGTTATGCACTATATTCGTTTGTGCTGGTGGTGGAGGTGGGATATGTATATCCAGGGCAATCAGTGTGTGGTCAGCTCACAGTAGTTGATGATGTAGGCCATACAGTACCTAGATACAAACCCCCAGAGTGAGGAGGTGCTCTTGACCTGAATCAGTGTTCTGACTGCTGGGGTTTGGTAGTATGTCGTATGGAGTGTGCCAGGTACTGTTGCACAGTTGCTGGCTGAGCACTGATACCCGGCCATCTACATGTGTATCCACCAATAGACAGACAGATGCCACATATGTGAGATATGTTGTATCATAACAGTCGAGTAGCATGTGTAGTATGTGTGCCAAATTCTGCTGACATATATTGCTGATACCAGGTTATTTTCTTTCTCAGGTACATGGCCCACCAGCGGAATCCCACCTACTCCACAGCTGAGGATGAGGAGATACACCAGAGCCTGGTGCGGGATTATGCAATACTCTTTTCCCGCACCAGCCAGAATCAGCAGGAGAGGGCTGCACTGTGGCAAGACCTTGTCCGTCGGGTAAATGACATAGGCACGCATAATAGGACATATGAGCAGGTACGACATCACTGCAGTAATTTAATCAGACATGTCCGTCAGCGTGCGTCGGATATCCACAGGCAACAGGTCGCCACAGGTGGTGGGGTGGCTACACACCCCCCACTCACCAGACTGGAGGGACTACTCATGAGTGTAGTGGCTCCAGTCCGCCAGCAACAACAACAGCAGCAGACATGCATTATGATGGAGGCTGGAGCCATGCAGCAGCAAGACAGTGAACGTGCAGGTAATATGCCATATGTATAGTTGACTGTTGTGTACACTGGTAGTTAATGCATGTGTGAGGTGTGTCCTTGGTTTGTAGCTGTCACCATAGTATTTAATGTGCAAGTGTGATATCCTCAATATTAGCAGCTGACCTGTGAAAGGCGACTGTTGTACTACTGACCTGTATCATACTCAGTAACAATGGCACAGTTGTGCCCACTGACATTAGTTTCTTCACGTCTGCAGGACTCTCTGGTATAACAGCAATGCAGCCTATCCATGCTGGTGAGTGTGTATTAACAATTCCTGTAATAGTGTTGATAGTAATAGTACTATTTGGCTCACTTAGTAATGCTCTTTGTATGCATGTAGGTGTGTCTGTGTCTGTGTGTTGATATCACGCATACTGAGTACTGTACAATTGTGTAAAACTGTGTGCATGTGTGCATGTGTGCACCTGTGCATGTGTGCATGTGTGCATGTGTGCATGTGTGCACCTGTGCATGTGTGCATGTGTGCATGTGTGCACCTGTGCATGTGTGCACCTGTGCATGTGTGCATGTGTGCATGTGTGCACGTGTGCATGTGTGCACTGTGCACGTGTGCATGTGTGCATTTGTGCACCTGTGCATGTGTGCATCGCTGGTAATGTGTAGACATTGTAAACTGTGTTTCCTGTTTCCCTCCCACAGGTTCTGTTGCTGCTCTGGTGTCATGTAGCAGGGAACCTGAGTCAGGTGCCGTGGGTACTGATAATGATGACATCTGTGTAATGGCACAGGAAAGTATGCCAGGGTCCACCATTGGTCAGCCGATCGACAGTACACAGCTGTCGACCCCATCAATGCGCACAGTTACCCTGCCAATACACCCTTTGTCACCAATGTCCCTAGGTGATGGACAGCATACAGTGGGCATTGACCAGGGTAATGTGGTATCTGTGGCACATGCCTCCCCACACAGCAGCCATGGGCATGGCCCAGAGATGGTACCACACAGACAGATGTCCAGGGGTTCTCGTCGGAGCATCCGTGGGCGTACTGCCCCTGTCAGACGTGCCCACAGAGGTCTTACAACCTCAGCTATGTTTCGGGCTGTCATGCAGGCACAGTCACGTATGGAGCGGTACACCAGACAGGGTCTGAGGGAGCTGACAGCATGTCGCACAGCCATGACTGACAGTATGCGTGACATTGCGGCTGCCATCCGTGATTTCACCGATGTCATAGACAGATGTTGTGGGGACATATTAGACCGGTTCCACAACTACATGTCCATGAGCCAGGGCGATGGTGGGCGGTTGAGGCATCAACGTGGCCGTATGCCAGCAACAGCAGCAGCTGGCAGTCGTCGCGGATGACAACAGGGCCGCGGCCGCCCCCGTAGTGCCAGCAGCAGCCCCAGCAATGCTGGGTCTGTGCTGTCATCAGACCGCCCCAAGAGACCATGTGCACGTGGCTCTGGCCAGGCCCGACAGGGATCTGTGTCCAGTCAACGAACACCTGCTTCTGATGACAGTACCCAGTCTGGGTTGGTACTGGATACGGTCCGTAGCACCCCTGCAAGGCACAGGTACCGTGTCCGTGGCCAGAGACACTGATCTGTATGACCTGGCAGGTACAGTCTGTGGCTGTCCACAAACACCAGTATATGGCAGCCATGAGGTGGAACTGTGTGCATCCATACACACAAATGCTAATTGACAACACCTAGGGCTACCACATACACGCACACACTGCATCAACATTGCCCCACCTTCTACTGCTGTCCCTCACCAACACACATACACATACATGTCAGTTGGTGGTATCGGTGGCTGACTCAGGCATACCAAGTTCACACCCTGTGCATATGATGAAACTGTGCCACTTCCTGCAATCTGTAACAACTGTGCAGGTACAGGTTAACATGTTGCTGATGCACAGGGTGATCACATAGATGTGTAGTAATAGTATCATGTTGTTAACAGTACTGTGTGCTGAATTAATTGTGGGTATATCACAGTATGCCTGATGCAGTAAGTGTGTGATTGTCATGTCCTGTTGTCTACACCCATGGTAAGTACCATAGTGTATCATCTGCACATGTTGGCATACTGGTGGTAATGATGTCAACAGAAGGCTACATACATAGGTAGCACAGGGGATAGGGTAATGAATGTAGTAATACACAATGATGGACATGTAAATTGCAAGTGGCATGTTGCCCACACTAGACTCTGCAATGCAGATGTTTGAGGATGTTGATATGTGTGCAGTACTACACGACTGGTACAGGACACACAGGAGCACCCTAGCACTGCATGCTCACATCTCATACCATGCTAGACAGCCCCAACACACATAACTAACTGTCACAGGAGGGAGAGTCCCCATATATGTCAGGGATACTGTGGTGGCAGGCCAGGTAGCATACATACTACTAAGTATGGAACCACTGAGTGAAGGCTCAGTGTCTGTTATTTGACATGTGTATTACTGCAGGTATGAGCACATGGGTTTCCATCCAGTTATTGTACATCCTGACAGTACATGGTCTGTACACTTGTGTGCACTGAGACTGGACCCTAGCCATCTGACCCGTGTATTTCCATGTACATGTGCATAGTGCCTGCATATTTGCAGTGTTACCTACTGGAACTGGTACAGCTTGTTTGTTGTACAATGGACTACATGCAGCCCTGTTTACTGTAGCTTTGTTTGCATGCATGTTTGCTTGCAATTACCCTGGAATACTGATCACACCTGCAATGCATAGTTATAGAGCTTATGTGGACTCCTAGTGCCATCTGCATAGCTTACTATATGTATGTCCATGTCCCACTTGACAGGATGTCACTGTTTGTCCTGTTTACATGTACATTGCCTGTGACACAGTACATATGACTTACCTGGCATGTGTCCACGTGAGCAGTCATATATGCTACTGCTAACTAATCACAGGCACTACACCTTCACATATTCATCTTCTGTTGAACTACCTGCTTTGCTAGGGATGGCCTGCACCTGTCACCCCTGGGCTTTCAGATATTGGCAAAGGCTCTTGCTACCCCCATAGTGCCTATGTTAGGCAAGGCTCAAATGACAAACCCACCTTCATAGGTATCACAAGGGATAAGAAACTAAGAGTAATGCTACCCAACGCCAGAAGTCTAAACCTTCAGATGCATGCACCCAAAACACTCCTTGGCATGGAGAACATCGATATCTGTGCAGTAACAGATGCCTGGTTCAGGGCTACTGAGAGCACACCAGCACTACCAGGTTTAACCTGGTTGATTTCTTTGAAACAGTCACCAAGGCCATTGACGAGGGGAAGGTGGTTCACACAGCCTACCTGGACCTTGCAAAAGCCTTCACAACAATACCCCACTTGGGCATTCTAGAGAAGCTCACCAGCTTAAATATAAGCCCCTATGTCACTAGATGGATTGCATAGTGGCTCAAGGACAGAAACCACATGGTTAGCATTGCTGGAGCCATGCCAGACTCCAAACCAGTTACGAGTTGTGTCCCACAAGGCTCAGTCCTGGGACCTCTCTTGTTTGGTATATATTTATTGGAGGTACAGGCCAACACGGACGGACTGTGGCTGACCAAATATGCAGATGACTGCGAACTGGCCACCATAATCGACTCTCCAGCTGACACAAGCGTCTTCCAAAGGGGCATCATAGAAACAGACAACTTGTGCCAGAGCCATGGCCTTCAGCTGAACAGTGTTTAGAAAGGGGAATGTGCATCCTGTAGTCTGTTCACCTAGTTGCCAAAAGGGACATTGTCCTCACATACACTAACCCCCCTCAGCCAAAAACACACACTTGCCAATTGCAGGATTCAAACCCCTATCTGACTATGTTATGACACTCGAGACGGACACATTAGCAGAGTGTGCTATTCGCATTACTGGGAGGTTTCCCTTCTCTTGCTGTACTTATAGGGTGCTGACATCATCAGTGTTTAGAAAGGGAAATGTGCATCCTGTAGTCTGTTCTCCTAGTTGCCAAAAGGGACACTTCCCTCACACACAATTGCACACATACTAACCCCCCTCAGACAAACACATACACTTGCTGGATTCAAACCCCTACTTAACTATGTTATGACACTTGAAATGGACGCATTAGCAGAGCGCGCTATTCGCATTACTGGCAGGGCTCCCTTCTCCTGCTATACTTATAGAGTGCTGACATCATCAGTGTTTAGAAAGGGGAATGTGCATCCTGTAGTCTGTTCTCCTAGTTGCCAAAAGGGACGTTTTTCTCACACACACTAACCCCCCCTCAGACAAATACACACACTTGCCATTCGGAGGATTCAAACCCCTATCTAATTATGTTATAACACTTGAGACGGACGCATTAGCAGAGCGTGCTATTCGCATTAATGGGAGGTTTTCCTTCTCCTGCTATACTTATAGAGTGCTGACATCATCAGTGTTTAGAAAGGGGAATGTGCATCCTGTAGTCTGTTCTCCTAGTTGCCAAAAGGGACATTTTCCTCACACACACTAAACCCCCTCAGACAAACACACACACTTACCATTCGCAGGATTCAAACCCCTACCTAACTATGTTATGATACTTGAGACGGATGCATTAGCGGAGCACGCTATTCGCATTACTGGGAGGTTTCTCTTCTCCTGCTGTACTTATAGAGTACTGACATCATCGGTGTTTAGAAAGGGGAATGTGCATCCTGTAGTGTGTTTTCCTAGTTGCCAAAAGGGACATTTCTCTCCCACAGACTTACTCACACACCAAACCCACTTACACAGAGCATTTGCAGGATTCAAACCCCCACTTAATTATGTTATGACACTTGTGACAGACGCATTAACAGAGCGCGCTATTCGCATTACTGGGAAGTTTCTTTTCTCCTGCTGTACTTATAGGGTGCTGACATCATCGGTGTTTAGAAAGGGGAATGTGCATCCTGTGGGGAGGCAGACACCAAGCACACTCTGGCTAAGCTGTTATTCCCTAGGGCAAACAGCCCAGTGTTGACCTCTACACCCATATGTTTAATTGTCAAATGCACATTATTTGTTGCTGATAGACTGTTTGCACATCTTTATTGCCATAGCATCCCCTGTTTGTATGAACAACTTGTGCATCTGTGGAAGATGTTTGCATATGGGAGGGATCCACTATATCACGTATGTCTCTGTAGTCATTTAACTGTGTGCACTGGGCAGACTGCTGTAATGTGGTTGGTTCCTGGAATAACACATAAAAATACCAGATATGTGTGTCCAACTGCTAAACTGAGATTTGGCCTAAGTGTGTGAGCATGCCCAGTTCAGCCTTCCCATGGCATGTTGTCTAACATATGTCTCATTTATCAAAGTGTGTGAGCATGCCCAGTGTGAGCATTCCATATGTTGGACTCTGCAGCCCACCATGTGGATGAGTGTGAACTTCAACAAATATCACCCGTTTATGGTTGTGTGTTGTGTGTCGTGTTGTGTAGTTACTGTACAACTGCTTTGTGTGTGAACACAACAGGATTATACTGTGCCTGCAGTGTTTGCATGGGATACTTTGCATACAGTTGTCAACATCCTTTCACACTGACCTAACACTGTAGTACTGTATAGTGTACTGGTAGTACTTTGACTGTGGTGGACAGTATCCTGGGCTTTAGTGCTATCACTGCTTTACATTTCGATAGTGGGCACAACAGCCTGGTTAGGGGCCAGTTGTGTACATCTGACCATGTTGCATTCTGTTCAGATATGAACTACTTAAACCAGGCTTGTCCAACATTGGTAGTGTATTCCACAACATAGGTGTACATTTGCAAACACTAGCGATGTGCCCTAGTCCATGTCTAATGCTAGTTGGAGAGTGTGTTTGTCCTTCAACACACATTGTAAGTGGAGTTTGCCATGACATATGTCATGGTTAGTATACTGTGCCTCTGTCTACCTGTGACATGACAGTGATACCCAGGATAAAGCTACCATCTCCCATCCACTCATCAAGATTCCTATTGAGGAAGATTGATAAGTGACTCTATGGGTAGCCTGTACTGGGGGTTCACTCATGGGTGGGGGTGGCTTCTGTGTTATGGATCACACAGTACAGCTTGTCCTATGTAAGTCAGTGCTGGGGTTCAGCTCTCTCATGTGCATAGCTCACTGCCATTCAGATTGTACAAGGTTCAGCATGTTTATTGATACCAGCAACACAGGCAACACATGGCATCTGTGCAAGCTCTTTGATACTCCTGGTGAGGTACTGTTGGGGACTTTACGGTTGATGGAGGTGTCTGCTGAGGTACATCCCACAGGGGCTATTGTAGTCAATTGTACCGCTGATGAAGGATGACTGCAGAGCCACAATGACCTCCCCTTATCTAGATCTGACAACCTTCATGATTAGGTGGGTATATGGTATGTTTCTGTAAACACTACAGCACATGTTTGTCCAATGCAGGATATCTATCACCTTGTGTCCCCAGGTCTCTCATTACATGTTAACTACATAATGGGTTAACACCTATGTGGTAATTGGTGGGCACTTACTGTATATCCACGGGGTTGACTATACACGTTTCTGCAATTAGCTTGCTGACATGGCTATGGCACCAGTTGTCTGTTTCTATGTGGCCCTTTTGTGGGATGCTTGTGTCAGCTGGTGGATCATATGTGGTGAGCAGTTTGTAGTCCTCTGCAAACATGTTCGGACACAGTCCTTCCATGTTTGCCTGTACCTATGGGACATATATACCAGACAAGGGAGATCCCAGGACAAAGCCTTGTGGGATGCCAGTTATATCTGGTTTGTAGTCTGACATGGCTGCAGCATGTCTGACCATGTCTGTTCTGTCCTTGGTCTGGTTTGCAACCCCTCTACTGACATGTGGGTTTATATTTAAGCTGGTGAGCTTATCTATAATGAACACGTAGGGTATTGTATAGAAGCCTTTGCAAGGTCCAGCTACGCTGTGTGGACCACATTGCCCTCATCAATGACCTTAATGACTGTTTCAATTGAGTCAAACATGTTTAGGGGCAGGATCTACACTTGAGAAAGCCACACTGGGTAGGATCCGGTGTCAGTAGGTCCCCAATATCTTTATGTCTGTGGTACATGCTGATCCTTTCCATAGTTGTGCAGACCGAGCTTCTCAGGATTCTGGGGTAGTAGTTTTCAGTATCCATTCAGGCAACACCTTTGTTGAGAAGGACCACTGTTGTTGTACACTGCTCTTTGGGTACATATTCTGTGGTAAGGCTGACATTGAGCAGTAGTGTGGTTTGGCATTCCATTCATCTTGGAGTCCATGTTGCACTAAGCCCAGGACACCATCTCATACCATTGCTGCTGTGTGTTTTGCTTTGTAGATGTTGGCTGTTACCTCAGCATCTGCAATGTCAGGGGGCCAGCAGTCTTCTGGGATAGATATTCTGCATTCGGGGGGGGGGGTTGCACTGCACCTGTCAGGATGTATGTTGGCAATATGTGTGTGTGTGTTTGTGATATTTGTGTGATTCAGGGCATATCAGTGAATTCCCAACATGGTTCCTACCATCAGTTGTGAAAGCCTTGGGATTATCCTTAGTGTCCTGTACAATTTGTATCTTCATAGGTTCATAGGTTCATACTAGGCTATCCACCCTGGGGCATTTGTTAGCCTAGCCAGAGTGTGTGTGGCTTTTGCCACCCCTTGCTATGTGAATATTATGGCCATTTATGATTTGCTTTGCTGTGCCTCTGTCTGGACATGACACAGTGAAGACCCCCAGTGTAACTCTACAATCATCCATCCACTTGGCAAGATTCCTGTTGAAGAGTGTCAGTGAGGGGCTCTGCCTAACATGGAGTGGGATTCTGGTCCAGGGTGTGGGGAGCCTCTGGATTATGTATCTGTCCCACCAGCACATCCTATTTCATTATTTGTTGAGGTTGACATCTCTCACTCTCACAGCTCCGATGGCTTTGAGTTTTCTGGGGTGGAGCATGTCCATTACTCCTGTGTTGGGCATGGCCTTCTACAACAGGCATGCAATGCCTCTGTGTAGGCAGTATGTGACTGCATTCAGCTGGGGTGTCTACAGCCAGGCAGCATATGACATATATTTGAGACCCTTTATCCTCTTGGTGAGGTACCTTTGAGGTCTTTCTAACTGCTGCAGGTGTCAGGTAAGGTACATCCCATATGAGGCATTGTACTAGATTATGGGTGTGATTAGAGAACAGTATAGGGGCACAATTACCTCTGTTGACGTAGATGTGAATCCTTTTCTGATACGGTGTCAAATGTAGACAGTCTTCCTAGCCACATTGGCAATGTGGGTGTCACATAACAGGTTACTGTCCACTTGTGTCCCTAGGTCCCATGGTTACTCCTTCCATACATAATGGTTTACCACCTATGTGGTAATTTGTGGTACCTTGTTTGGTATTTGGTGGGACAGTCATACTGTCCAGTGTCTTCAGGACAACTGGGTGGGGTTCCTGTGTGTGAGAGTGTGGTCTGTAGCATGCTACAGACTGTACAGCAGTCTTGCCTACAGTTAGTTGCACATGGGTGGACTCCAATGCCTTGTGCATTGTCAGTTACCTGGACGTATGGGTGTCTGTGCTGACTATGGATACTCACCCTCCTTTTATGTTTTGTTCCAGGTTTTGGGGCCATGACACATGATACGTGGTATAACCTGGTAGTGCTGGTGTGCTGTCAGGAGGCTTGCAGCAGGTTTCTGTCACTGCACAGACATCGATGTTCTCCATACTGGGGATGGCCTTGGGAGCATGCATATTGGGGTTTACACATCTGGCATTGGTCAGCATTTCCCTTATGTTTCTTCCCACTTATGTTTTCTAGGGTGGTGGGTCAGTCTTTTCAGCCTTGCCTACAAAAGGCTCTATGGAGGTGGCAAAGGCCTTATCCAATATTCAGACGCCCAGGGGTAACAGGTGCAAGCCATCCCAAGAACAGCTGCGTGGCTTGTCAAGCATGACATCCCAAGCAGACAGACATTGGAGCCCCTTGGAATGACACCAGTAAATGTGCCACTTGCTATGACTGATCATTCCGTGTTTGTACTGTGGCATTATTCTTGGTAAGGGTAGGATGCTGCAAACGGTGAGTGTCATACCGGCCTGGACTACATAATCAGAGAGCTCATCTATGTCTCTTTTCATGTAGTCTAGGGAGGTACATCTCAGGTCATTCACACCAGCATGGACTATGACTGCATCATATTTCTACTTGCTTTGGAGTAAACTGCATACTTCTGTTATGTGGCATATTGTGGCAGCCTACAGGCAGCTTACTGTACCCTTTCCCTTGTTCAGTCTGGTGTGCGGGACAGCAGTGTGTCTGACTATGGAGTCACCTATTACAACTGTATCAGGCATGTTGTTTCTCCTTCTGGCCTGTGACTGTTTGGCACACCAGCTTTGTGTACTATGTGTTGCATGTGCTATGTTTGGAGGTTGTTTGATTGGGTATCTGCTTTAGAGGCCTCTGTTGGTATGCTGTGTTTGTAATTTGTGCCTCCGGGAATGTTTTTCTGTGTTTATGTGTTTGGTTTGCAGTTGTGATAGGTCTATGTGGGACTGTGTTTGTGGTGTGTGTGGTTACCTTCTCCTCCTGACTAGTTTTGGGAGTACTGAGTTGAGGGAGCTCAGCCTCCAGTTTGGATAGATGGTTGCATCTCTCACATATATTTGTATTTCTTGGGTGGAGTTGGGGGTTGTCTGTGTACTTGGGGCAGGTGTAACATTGCTTCAGGATTCACAGATTCAACTTGTTGTGGCTGGCCTTAGTGGATTGTATGTGTGGACAGATTTTATTGCCATACTACTGATCAGTGATTACTTCATTGTTTATGTTTGCTCTATCATGTAGTAGCTTCCTCATTCTCTTGCATGGTTTGGTTATGGCTGGTGTCCACCATGCCAGATTCCTGCGTGTATGGCATTGTGTCTTGTTTTAATTTAGGATTGCATAATCCAAGCATTCCTGGCAGTATTACAGGAATGGCTGTATTACAGGTTCTGAGGTGTGGCCCATATTTTGCACCTGCACAGGACCTTTAATGGATTCCACATCAGTTTGGAGGAGTGCAAATATTGCTTAACACATGTTTTCCACTGTGGTTTTCTGGCCAGGGACTGTGGCCAGGATTTGTATATCCAGTGTGATTACTCTATGGTCTGGTTTTACCAGTGAGCAATACAATTCTCATCTTGCCATCCAGTACCCATGTTGCTGATTATCACATCCAGTATGCTTACCCCTCTTGTGGGAGTGGTACGTTGTTCCTGGGCCTTTTGGTTTATGGATTCTATGAACTTTTGTCCTACACTGTTGGAGCTAGTATAATGCTCCCAGTCTATGTCTGGGTATTTTCAGTCACCCAATATAATGTGGTTTGGAGGACTTGATATATTCATGTATTCCAGCATAGGCCAGGTGCAGTTCCTGGTGTTGGGACAGTAGTCTGTAGCAGGCTATAAACTGGGGGCAGTTTTAGCCACTGTTACTTGACCATGGCTAGTCCATGCTGCTTTTGTTGTGGTACCAACATGGGGTGTGGTTATCCTTGACAATTCTTGCTAGTCACCCTCCTTTTGTAGCTTGTTCCATGTTTTGAGGCTGTACAGCACAGTATGAGGTGTAACCTGGTAGTGTTAGGGTGCTGTTGTGACCCTTGGCTCAGTTTTCTGTTACAGCGCAGATATCAACATTCTCCATACTGGGTGAGTTTAGACTGCATGCATCTTGCTGTTTCGACTTATCCCTTATCTTATTCTTATCCCTTCTGATACCTATGGAGATAGGTTTGTGTTTTGAGCCTTACCTATTCAGGGCACACTGTGGGTAACAACAGCCTTTGCCAGTATCCATACGGCCTGCACTGATAGGTGCATGCCAGTCCTAGCAGGTGGTGCATCATGTCATGCTCAGCATGTCATCCCAGACTGGCACACATTGGATCCCCTTTGACTAACTGCGATACTTCAGTCAATTATTGCACTTGATCATCTCATTGTCATGTTGTGGCATGATGCTTGGTGAGGGTAGGATGTTAGTCAGGGTCCTCAGGTGTGCATATAGTACATGGTGTTACATTACTTAACACATAGCATTCATGCCTCAGGTGGTGCTGCAGGGCTGCTTCTGTCGGATGCGCATATTACACTTCCCTGTACATGTTTGAGAGCAGGTTGTGTCATGTTAGGCATCCCTGTTACTATATGAGTGAGTCAGAGAGGGGTATCATTCCCAGGGTTCCTACTGAGCCAGTGTATGTGCTATGCATTGCCTCTTTGCCAAGGCCAGGGCATACTGGGCACGCCTCCTTCTGCCTACTGGGGCAGGCTCAGGTTGTTCCTCCTCCGAGTCACGCTCTGCCTGTGATGGCCTTGGCAATGGTGGGGGGCTCTTTGGCCCGGCCCTATGCTGGTCCTGCTGCAGCTGTTTTCGCAAGATCATATTATGTAGCATAGCACATACCATGACAATTTGGGTACATGTAGTTGGTGTGTACTGCAAGACTCCACCAGATGTGTCCAGACACCGGAACCGTGACTTGAGCAGCCCAAACACACGCTCTATTACATTACGTGTTTGTGCGTGTGCCTCATTATGGCATTCCTGTTCAGGTGTGTGTTCGTTTCTGATGGGTGTCATCAGCCACGGCTCCAGTGCATAACCTGCATCCCCCACTAGGTGTCCATGCGGGATGTCCCCATTGGCAAATGTCTGGTACAGCTGCGTTAAATGCCAGATGTGGGAATCATGGTAGCTCCCAGGACAGCCAGCACACACATTCATTATTATGCCCTGGGCATCACACACGACCTGGCAGTTGATGGAGGAAGCCCTTGCGGTTGATGTATGCCCTACCCCACTCACCGGCTGGTGCTTTGATGCGTATGTGCGTGCAGTCTATTGCACCCACTACCTCAGGGTATTCCGCTATTTGCTGGAAGAGGCATATTGCTGGCCAATACCTCACGGGCATTGGGGAAATATACATGATCACCGACATGTGCTGACATGGCATCCAGGAACTGGTGCAGTACCCTGGAGGCTGATGCCTGTGATATCCCCATCATATCACCAGTTGGTCTCTGGAAGGTACCTGTTGCTAGTATTCTTAGGCCAACACATACCTTGGTTTCCACTGGGATGGGTTCCCCTCTGTTGGTTCTGTGTGTGAGGCTTGGCCTGCACAGCTCCACTATTTGCTGCAGGAGGTCTCTGTCCACTCTATAGCGCTCTACTATCTCCAGCTCATGTAACCCGTGGTAGGTGACCCTGGGCCTGTACACTCTTCTCCGTCTCCTCACTGTGGGTTGTCTGGCACCATCTGCATTGTCACCACCCTCAGCAAGTCGCCTATGTCTCATTATGACAGCTATGGCAGCCCCTAACATTTCTGCTCTGAGTTCAGCTTTTTCAGTTTTCACTTCTGATAACTTAACTCCTGTCCTGCAGTGTCTCTTGAGAGAAACATCCTGCACTGCTGTTTGCAGAGTTTTAAGTGCCGGGCTGGGCTACTATTCTGCCTGTGTAATTGCCTGCATCTAATTGTTTTCACCTGCTAGCTCCAGCAGTATTCCCTGCTAGCTTCCTACTAAATCTGTTGCTTCCTTTTTCCTTTCTGTTTCCTCAGGGTGGAGCCGTGTGTAAACCAGCAGAAACACGCTCACAGTGGCTTACATGCGTGCACACATACTTACACGGTTCACAATCTGCTTATTCAGATTAAAACGCGTGCACGCCCGTGCAAACAGTGTTAAACATCTCCCAACACGCTCCCACATGCTCAGTCTGCCTTACACACGCGCACACTGCCTTACTCGCGCTTCATGGCGCTGCGTCTTGCATACACATCCAGCAAGAAACTTTGGTGTAGGCAACAGTGTACACCTTCCATTTCTTGACTTTCTCATGCTTAGTTAGTGGCACACCTCTTTCCATGATATCTGTCTGACATCTGTCATGTAACTCTGACCTCCAATGAACTGCATTTCTTTCTACCATTCCCCCTGTGATGTCACCTATCTCCTACTCTGTTCTTCTCCCTTCTGTAACTCTTACACTAATCAGACTGTGCTCATTTGCTATGTGACAGTGGAATTCAGTATCCTTACACTCATTTGCATCAGATTGCCTACTAATGCTTAGTTACATGTCTTAGACTCAGCTTCCCCCTTAGCAACCACTACACGGTGGCCATGTTGGTTTTGGTCTGCTGGTCCCTGCATTGACATTCCATGTATTGCATAAAACCTACATTTGTAGGTTTAAAACCTTTGTTTTTATGTTTTATACAGAGCAGCCCGTTTGCGCGGGGCTGCGCTGGGTTTACACATCGGCAATCGCCGAAAAAAAAAATTATATTTTTAATATATTTGCATCAGGTTACTTTGCCAATGGCCACATATTTGGCCATTGGCATGCTGCCTGACACATATGCACCCTTTATTTGGAGCTGACATGGCTCCATTGCAATTTTTGCAGAAACGTACTCAGTTGTCAACTGAGTACATTTCTGCAGCTAAAACGGCTCTTACACGGGCTGTTCTGGGCTTCCTGGATCGCTAATCATCCTCATTTGAATGCTATTCGGCTGCAAGTGAGGTGATTAGCTTATCCACGCCCACTCTGTGTAAGAGCCGTTTTAGCTTGTCTCTTACATGGACTTTGGGCTGTTCCTGGATCGCGAAGGCTGCATGGAGTCTTACACTACTCTTAGACTCCGTGCAAGCCTTCGTGAATCCGGCCCATTATCTATATGATAAGCAGAAGAGCTGTAGACATACTTTGTAGTAAAATAAAGTAGCAGTTTCAAAATCTGATAAATACTAACTTAACATAAGACCTGCAGATGGATTTTATTGTAAAATAAAGGAAGATGCTCACAAAATTACTTTTCTACCCTATTTTCTACCACATCATTTTCTTTGTGAGGCAGAAAGCAATTTTATTTTTTGAAGACAGGCCCTGTTAACTTCTTTTCATCATCTGAGGTATTGTAAAGAAATATAAACTACATCTGAAGGCTGTGAAATACACTTTGACATCTGTTATATGACACAGAATACTGTATACCTCCTCTAATTGCAGTCATAAATATTCCTGTACTAGCAGGAAGTGCACTGAGGAACAAGAAACTGATAATAAAATACTGCAGTTTAACACTGAGTATATGAGATATACCAAGATCACAACATAAATGCCTTATCTTATGAAGAAATAACTTCATTTATTTTACCAAGAATTGCTACTGTGTGTGACACTGTTTTGATGATGCAGTAAGAAAAAAAAATCACAAAGGAGAATATAAAATATCAAAACTTTGCCACATACCTTCTTATAAAATAGCACCATTTTCAACAATATCACTGCTTTTGAAAGATGAAAACAGAGGTAATCCAGAGGGCTCTAGTGAAGTCTGGTATCCCGCCCATAACCCAGAGAGTGACAGGACTAACAAGAAACAGAGTATAAAGGATTAGTCCAGATAGAATCACTTTAGCTAGCAAATCTAGGAGACTGTCTCTCTCTCTCTTTCTCTGATACCCTCCTGTGGGAGGAATAAAGACACCTTGTTGATGTTTCTAGCAGTTTATTTAGTTAAGCAGGTAGATGGATGAGTTTTCTTGTTCTACTACATTACATTCAATAGGTCAGTTATTTAAAGTCAGTTACAGACAACGGTAGGAGTTTCCATGACAGCTAACTGGAGGAAAATCTGGGTGATGGAAAAACAAGGAGCCAATCCCAAGGCTGAGAGGTTAGTCCTTTATATGAATATTTCTGAAAGACCTGTGAGGGTTTACAAGCTCAGCAGCCTGTGGAACCTCATTTTTTATTTAAAAGCTTTTATTTTTATGTTTATTTTCATTTTTAACTACTAACAAACAAAACTGACCAACACACTATGAGATTCAGCTATAGAACTATATTTACGAAAACACCTTTGCCTGAGCTTCATCAGGTTCATCTAATAGAGTGTTTTCCACGTTGATCATTGAAAATACCTGCTTTTACAAGGCTATCACCAGGCTTTATTAGTTTGTTTTATAACACATATAAAATGAGAGGCTGTGTCTGCAACAGTGGAGCTCATATTCCTTGGAGCCAAGTATGAAAGCTTTATTACAGAACTTTTTCCAGCCTATTACATGTGATATAAGAGGCTGTGCCCACTTGTATGGAGCTCATTATCTCCTGATGTATAATATGAAAGGTTAATATTCTTTTGTATAACAAAAAAGGTTTACAGGGCCTTCTTATTTTCTTTATTTCTTTTACAGAGCTCATGGATGTGCACAAGTAGGAGGAAAAAAGTAAAAAGTGAGTAAAGTTTGAGACCTCAGAACCTTTTGTGTGGGCTCACTGTGCCTTTGGTATAAAAATCCAGCAAGTGTAGGGTTGCCATGTTTTATCAAGGCCAAAGTGGGACATGGGGGTGTGACCAATATGACACTGGCCAAACCCCCACCATGACATCACAAGAGGTGTTAAAGGAGATGCAGTATTGCAGTTATGGGTACAACATTGTGAAGTTATTACAGCATACTGAAAACTCACAAACCATTTAAATAAAGTGAAGCATTACTGTAAAAAAGCATTACTCAGTTGCAGCAGTAAGTAACTTTTAAAGGAAAAAACACACTACTCATTAAACAGACACATGTTTATTTAAAAAAAAAACTAAAACAATCCTTCATAAGCCAACCATGACTATTCTGAAAGAAAACGAAAAAAATCTACATATCACACACAAGCTAAATGTATATAATTAAGACTGTTTTTATTGCAAATTAAAGCTAAAGCAAAGAAAAACAAAACTACATACTGCACACTAGTACACTAACGAAATCACTTTTTTTAAAAAAATGTATTTTGCATTTGATTTTATGGCCTGAAGAGGGGCCCGGTTTGATACAATATTTGAATAAAAGTCACTACATTTCATCCGGTAATTTATAGTGATCATTAGTTCGGCTTTTAACAAGTCCACACTACATCAGTTTCGCACATCTGTCCATTTACTTTTCACCAAAGAAATAACTCTTTCTTCAAATGCATTTGATGTTAGTTTAGATAATACCCTACCAATTATTGGATATAGTGAAGTCAGCTCAGGCCCTTCTCTGAAAAGCTTCATCCCCTTTTCTCCTGGGGTCAAGCTTGTGGTATATAACTGTTGGAGAAAGGGCCTAATTGCCAAGTAGTCCCTGAAAAGATGGTCTTCATCTAGATTCTGCAGACTCAGGGCAGTGGTCACATTGAGTATGTCACTGAAAGCAAAGGGCTCAGTTAGAGATAATTTAGAAAGGGTAAACAAGTAGTTGTTTTCAGTATAATCAGATCACTGTTCTAAGTACTTGACTGCTGTCTCCAAGAACACAATGAAGTCTCTTTCAGTTTGTTAGCAGAAGTACTGTCTAAGGTGCTCATAAGTGCCCTAAGTTTCCCTCCAAATAAAGCACCTTCAGCTCTTGTCTGCAGTGTTTGCTTCAGAGAGACCATTACACAAAGTGTTTCCATGCCAGTAAGTGCTGATTTTTCTAATGTACTTATATGTTTATTGAAATCCACAAGAACAGCACTGAGAAAGTACAAATAGTACTGGGGCAGCATATGCAATGCATTCTCACCATGCTCATTAGCTGAAAAGTACTGCCATATCTGCCGGGGGGGGGTCTCTTCTTCTCCCTGGGAGAGGAAATAGGATAGGACTGGAGCACTGGGAGATTTTTCACTGTTCTTTCAATAGCTGGCAATAGTGACAGCCACCTTGCTGGCACATGGCTTAAGAGACTCCCAAATTCCATGCCACAAAACTCAAAGAAGTCTTTCAAGTCTTTGGCCCTTGTGGCAGAACCTGAGAAATGGCTGAAAAGTTTCATTAGAAATACTTCCACATCATATGGTAGCTGTGCTGCAGCTTTTTTGGCTGCATTGTGAATGATGTGGGCAACACAGTTAGCCTTCTGGAGTGATAGGCATTTTTCTTTTAATCTGGTATACACACCAGATTTCTTCCCATAGTTCACACTGGCATTATCAGCCCCATATGCTGAAATGCTGTTCCAGGGCAAGGAGTGCCTTTCCATAATGTTCAAAATCTGCTGTGATATAGCCTGTGCAGATTCATCAGGGTCTTCATAGAAGTCCAAAAGGCCATTGACCACCCCTTCTTCTTTAGAAAAATACCTCACAACAAGTGGAAATAATTTTATGTTCCCTTTGTTGGAAGCATCTGATGAAATTGCAAATGAAGAGCCTGGTTTTTGAACGTCATGCAGGAGGCATTCCAATGAGTGTGGTCCCAAAACATTTTCAGCAATGGCTTCAGCCTTGGTTCTTCAACAAGATAGTTTCTTTGCAATGTCTGAGTTGCTGTACAACTAGCTGGCCAACTTTACTGCACAGTCCAAACTGTTATAGGAAATATTGTGCTTAACAGCATGGAACACCTCTGAGGCTTCTGCTGCAATGATCCTAAGTTCTGGTCCCTCAATGTTTGTTTTCCTTGCCCACTTTTTCATTAGGATTTTGCTTGAAGAATAGCAGTCTTATGTTGTTCAGTTGCCTAATGTCATGCAACACTGTTTCTTCCACCGTGGGTCACTAGAAATTATTTCTTGCAGTACCTGCAGAATGCTTTGACATCACTGCAACTCTCGATCCAGTCAAATTTAATTTTCCAAACATCCTGCCACTTGCACATTCTCTTGTTGCTGGTTGACTGTGATGAAGCTGCTGCTCTCTTCATGCTTGAATCTGTACTTACCTGATATGCAACATATTTACCAAAACTGTGTTAGTAGGTGCAATAACATATTGGTGCACGAATGAACTGGCTAGAAACAGTGGCACATGAAAGAACTGGCTGAAAACACTGGCACACGAATGAACTGGCTAGAAACAGTGGCACATGAAATCATTGGTTTGAAAAAGACTGGCACCTGATAACAATCATAAAAACACTGGCATATGAAACATGAAGCAGTTTAACGTTCTTCTTTGATATAGATTCAATGAAGACCTGAGAATGAACTGGCCTTGGCTCTAGATGATTGCCACTGTTAAATAACATCCTGACACCCCATGTGCAAAAATGGGAAAACAGCATTTTAGATGGATGAATACAGACACTGGCACTTGAAAGAACTGGGTACAAACACTGGCATGTGAAAGAACTGGCTATAAACACTGGCATGCAAAAGAACTGGCTTGAAAAACATTGGCATATGAAAGAATTGGCTTGAAAAACATTGGCATATGAAAGACCTGAGGAATGAAGCAGAAGACAATTAACATTACAAACCATTTAAAAAAAGGTAAAATAGTAAATGAGGTAATGTACGGGGCATTTTGGCCATTGAAAACTTTGACATTAACACAGCTTGTGGAAAATGAAATGCATTATTTTTATCGCTGAACATACCCCCCACCCAGGGTTGCCAGACGTCCCTATTTGGGCGAGACTGTCCCAAGATCAGCAGCCTGATCCCGAGTCCCGTTTTTTTTTTTTTTGATTGGCCCATATTTCTGGCATACAGGCCAATCAAAAATTGCTAAACACGGAGCTTCTTGTGTTCTGCATTAAACAGAAGTAGCTCCGTGTTTAACAATTTTCTGCATTAAAGACCTTTTTTTTT
Organism: Protopterus annectens; assembly: GCF_019279795.1. Lineage (NCBI taxonomy): Eukaryota > Metazoa > Chordata > Ceratodontiformes > Protopteridae > Protopterus > Protopterus annectens. Next base: position 1,948,952,437 of record NC_056741.1, read on the forward strand.
TTTTTTGCTCTTCACTTGCCATGTCGTCCCTACCTGGCTGGTTGGAAATAACACATTTTCACTGTACCAAAAAGCCACTCTAAAATGAATGAGAATGCACGGTGGACACCATAGACTAGACCCGATTTACCTTTTGATCACAGCAGTTAAGAAAAAAGAAATAAAAGTATAGCACTAATTTACTCAGTAGCATGATCTATTAACGAACAGGACCAACAGCAGCACTGGCCATAATCGGATTATAATGAAAGCAGTACATTGTAAATTTATTGAAGACATCACTAAAAACAAAATACAAGCTTTGCTACTTATAAAAGCAAACTATCCTGAAACGATGACATATTTTAGCACAATCCCAAATGCACTGGCATTTTAACCGTATTAAAGACAGCATAAAAAATAAAATGCACACATTTACAACTATAAATGAAAACTATCTTGAAACAGCAAGTTGGCAACATGTATCTACTGGAATAATAAATGCACTACATTACCTATTAACATTCCCCCTCAAAAGGTAGACTTATACCACATGCACATTGACTTGCAAGAACTAACAGGAAAAATTATCCAAACAGTATATCCTAACTTCTTGAAAACAGCATTAAATTGCACACATTTCCACATGAAAAAGTGCAAACTATCCTTAATTTTCTATCTGTAAACAGAAAATATCCTGAAAAGCCACGACAATAGAAATATATCACACTACATTTATCTTTAAGACTACCCCCACCAGAAATAAATAAAACTTCTATACACATGTTTCAGCCTTTAAAAAGTCATCTTCTTCTGGATTTTCCTGGTTAGGGGTCACCTCAGTGAATCACCTTGTCCACTCATGATTGGCAGTGGAGTTTTACAGTGTCAAGTTGCCAGCCCAGCACCCAGCCTTCCACAGAAGGCACACACTCTCACACCAATTTAGAGTGTCCAATCAACCTACAGCATGTCTTTGGGATGAAACCAGAGCATACCCACACAAAGGGCATGCAGACTCCACACAGAAGGCACCCCAGCCAAGGATTGAACCAGAAAACCTCTTAATGTGAGGTAGCAATGCTAACCACTGCACCACTGTGGCCACCCTTGAGCTTTTAAAAAGTAACGCTTCCAAATCATACCCAAACAACCACAAATTATAATTACATATACATATGCACTTGGAATATTGTGCTTTATTTAAATTTAAGTTTTTAATATTTAGAGGTATACGGGGTGCAGTACACAGTATTTAAATCTGTGCAGTGGTTATTTTGAGTTTTCCAAGTAGTAGTTTTTAAAAGTATAAAAACCGTGTGTGTGTGTGTGTGTGTGTGTGTGTGTGTGTGTGTGTGTGTGTGTGTGTGTGTGTGTGTGTGTGTGTGTGTGTGTAATTTGTGCATATGTATATGTAATTATAATTTGTGGTTGTTTGGGTATGATTTGGAAGTGTTCAGCCTTTAAAAAGTAATGCTTCCAAATCATACCATCATAAAGCACAATATTCCCATTTTAAACTATTACTTGGAAATCTCAACTTTACCACCACATAGATTTAAATACTGTGTACTGCACCCCCTATTTACCTCTAAACATTAAAAACTTAAATGTAAATAAAGCACAATATTCCTACTTTAAACTACTACTTGGAAATCTCAAAATTGCCACTGCACAGATTTAAATACTGCATACTGCTCTCCCATTTACCTCTAAACATTAAAAAACATACATTTAAATAAAGCACAATATTCCCATTTTAAATAACTAGTCACAATATACTATTGACTGCTGTACTTACCAATGCCACAGTCCTCGCTGGGCTAGCTGGCTTCCTTCCTGCTGGAATGGCTGCCTGGATGACTGGCTCCATGCCTGCTGGAGTGACTGGCTGGCTAGCAGGCTCCCTACCTGCTGGACTGGATGGCTGGCTAGCAGGCTCCCTACTGCTAGAGTGGATGGCTGGCTAGCAGGCTCCCTACCTGCTGGACTCACTGGCTGGCTAGCAGGCTCCCTGCCTGCTTTAGTATCTGGCTGGCTTCCTAGATGGCTGGCTAGCAGGCTCTCTGCCTGTTTCAGTGGCTGGCTGGCTTCCTAGATGGCTGGTTAGTAGGATCTCAGAGCTGGCTGGCTGGCTTCCTAGATGGCTGGCTGGCTTCCAAGATGGATGGCTGGCTGGCTGGCTTCCTAGATGGCTAGCTGACTGGCTTCCTCGATAGCTGGCAAATAATCTCAGTCCTTTCTAATCAAATAGCAGCTGTAGAAGCACTAATACAAAACCGCTCTACAGCTGCAACCTTTGTAGGGCTCTTCCTAGTGGAATCCCTGCCCCCTTCAATCCTTGCAACCAATTGTTGCATGATTTACACCACCTGGACCTAACAGGGAATACCTCTGCCTGCAGGTCTGGGTTGGTGATGTAACCACATTGCCATAGAAAAAACAGAAGTATTTTCAGGTTTTCCATGGCAATTCAGCATTTATCAGAAAAATGGGACTTTTAAAGTCTCACTGCTTGACAGTGCGGGCAATGGGATGACAAGGCTCAACCCATGAGTGTCCCGCTGACAATGGGATGGGTGGTAACCGTAAGCAAGTGGTGAACTGCAGCGTATAAAAACACTTTTGATAAACAGGTATCTCAGATCTTCTTCGAGCATAGGCAAATTGTGCCTACAGTGTAAAGAATATAGCAGTATGGAGTGCTGCCCTGGAACAACTTTCTTTATACTGCAGGTTATAGAAATTCTGTTAAATGCAGGCCCAGTAGCCACACAATCTATACTTGGTTGCTGTGGCATAGCTGCAGTGAGAGGTGGAATGATCTTGGTACCAGAGTATGATTTTAAGGCACTCTAGTCTGGGGTATTCACTGTCAAGCTTTTTTCTGAGTCTAGGAGTTACTGAGGGCTCTTCTGTTCAGATTCCTTCTATCTCATGGTTCCAGATGATGATGTCAGGGATCTATTATTCTGATTCTTCCTCTCTTCAGGGTTCAGGTTGTAAAGTTAGTGCAAAAGAGGACTGGATAACTCTGTGCCTGGCTAGAGGGCTGAAAACTGGGAGGGATCAGATGGAAGGACAGTTAACCAGTCTTCTGAGAGAGGGGGTGGTGCCATAGGGCCTGGGGTGGGGTTTGATGATGTAAGAGGCTGATGTAATCAGTATGGGACTGGGCTGTCAATCAAAATGGGAGGCTAGAGTCTGGCCATCTTTTCTCTGTCTTAGCACCAAAGTACCAAACCAGTAGTAGAAAACAAACAAAAAAAAACACATTTCAAATAACTGAAAGTTGCTGTTTAAGTTTGTGCACATCATGATGTAAAACAAACAAAAAAACACTTTCAAACCATGCCATTTACTTTTTATTGTTACCCCCTGCCAAAAAAATTGTAATGTTCGCTGAAGGTTGTTTCAGCAAATGGCTTTTGGTTTGTTTCCATTCACTGAAATTACTTTGGCAACTTCACAAGAACCCAACAAGCATAAAATAACATTAACCATGCTGTGACCTCACTACCTCATTGTTAGTGAATGTTCCAAATTTTACCTATTTGTTCCACCATATGACAGGTAGTATATTGTTTCATATTTTGAAGTAGGACAGTTCACTATGGCTACATTTGCTTAATTCTTTTTCCTTGCTGGTACTATGGTTGTTATGGTAATGTCAAATCATACTAAATTATCTGAAAATGAAGAAGCCTCCACTTAAGAATTTAAGGATATGTCATTTTTTAATTATCTGATACTAAAACTACAAATTCTTAAATATTCTGCTGATATGTGTTCATAGACTGTCATAATAACATTCAAAAAATCATAACTGCAACATTTAAAATCCTACACATCTAAAAGTATTCAAATCCTGGAATGGGTTCTTGTGACCTTCTTCTTTGAGTGCAATCCACATCTCTCAACTGTCCTATTTTTTTCAGAATTTCCCTGATTTTTGATTTTCTGGAAAATCAGTCACGATTGCATTCACAGTAGTGCCAGTCAATAGGGTTTTATATGTATTTTTCAAAAATGCATACTGATGTGAAAAATGTTGTTCTATTAACCTTTAAACTGAATTAGAGTGATGTTTAAAAATTACCCCCCCAATTCTTTTGGTTTTGTCCAGAATTCTTGACCAAATAAGTTGAGAGGTATGGTGCTAACCCCAAAACATTCAGATCTAAATTATTTCTGTTGGTGCTGTTTCAATAAACCAAAAATTGAGTACTAGGTGGTTCAGTTGCTGAATTTGCTTGGTACAGTTTTTGTCTTTATCAGTACTGTTTTCCTTGGAAGGAGCTGGAAAACTAAAGTTTTGATTTGTAGTATGTGTAGCTCAACAGGTAACACACTAGGTGACACATTTGCCGTTCATACTAAAAGCTGTGGGTTCTATTCCCATGCTAGATACTTGGATTCATTTTCCAGTACTGGCACTACAGTGCAGCATGTAGAGGGTGTTGCATTCCCAGATGTGGTATCCTTTGGCTGAAATATTAAACTGAAGCTCCACCTGCCTGAGTTGGTGGTAGCTGAGTTGGATGTAAAAAATCCCATGACACTTATCTAAAAGAGTAGGGGTCCTTTATTTAAAATACATAATATGCATTTTATACATTCTATATACATTATTTACAATTATATACAATTGTTTTACATACCTTTCTTTATTTTTTGCATTTTTAATCCCTCTACTGCTTTTTTTCATAACCAAAATTGTATTTTTTTTTCATAATTTCTGACAGACACCATTTTCCATTAAATCTTATTTCATTTAACCTCTCATTCCAAATAATCTTATTATACAAAACAGCTTTCCCATGTATCCACATCTTTTTTGTTTTACATTTTCATAATACCCATGTACTATCATATCCATATTTACACTTTTCAATTCCTTTATACTACTATGATTTACTCTATCATGCTTCATAAATACACGTTCTGTTGTTTCCACATCTCCACAATATATAAACATTCTTTCTTCTATCTTCTTATATGGCATATTAGCCTTTACTGGAAGCTTATTTATGGATAATCTCCATAAAAAAAATCTTTACATTCAAGATATTTCCCACGTCTATTCATTCTTCTTTTTCTGCTTTTATTTTTCTTTCTTCTAAATACTTCCATAGAAAAATATAATAAAATGTTTTCATTATAATTTCATACCGTTCCTTTCTATTCTTTTCTATATTGTTTATACCAATTTTTCATTGTAATACTTTCTCCTGATGAATTCTCATTTATGCATTCCTCATACCTTTCTTTCTTTTAAGAAATTCAAGGTTCTCCCAAATCTCTCTGTATTTTCTTTTATTATATCTACTACTAATCTTTGTTTTTCTTTCATCCAAGTCAATACTTTATACAAATTCAGTGATGCTAAATATACAATTGAATCTATTAAACCCAATCCTCCTTATTTTCTTGAAACAAAATAATTACTCTTTTAATTGGGTTTAATCTTGACCCATATAAAGGAAAACCACATAGACAGAAATTCCCTTTTGAATTCAATTGGCATAAAAAATACACGTGCCAAGTAAGCTACTTTTCCTAATATTACTGAATTAAGTAAATATGCTTTTTTTTGTATGCAAGCTTGAATGTTTGCCAAAATAAACAAATATGTCATATTTTAACATGTTCTTCCATTGTACTAATCCTTGTTGTTCGTTTCTAAACTTTATTCCTAGAATTGCTATATCTTCTTTATTAAATTGAACATCTTCTATTATACCTGAAAGTCCAAGTTCTTTACTTTTTTCTTCATTAATACTTAAGCCTGACACTTTTAATTTCTTACTAAGTGTCTTAATGGCTGTTTTCATCCCTTCTTAATTTTCAACCACTAATACCAAATCGTCTGCAAAAGAAAACATTGATGGGATCTTTATTCCTGCTGTTGTGCAATATCTAACTTCTTTTAATGTTAAATTTACTGCATTTACAATTGCATTCATTAAAGCAAACACTATACTACTTGCTGGGCACCCTTGTTTTATGCCACTTTTTATATCTATTTTTCACTTAACAAACCATTCACTACTAGTCTTACTTTATTTTTATTATACATCGAAACTAAAATGTTAATTATTTTTCTATTTAAATCACATTCTTCTACAATTTCCCATAATGCTGCATGTTGTATTTTATCAAATGCTTTGCTAATGTCTCCTATTAAAAGTTTTGCTTCTGTTTTTCTATTTTAAAATCTTCTACATTTTTTCTTATAATCATTAGGAGTTCTTGACCTCCTTTTCTTTTCACACGGAAAATTATTTAATTGAATAACTTATTTACTTTATCTTATATTTTGCATTATCTTCATAAATATAGTCTACATTGTTTAACATAACAGGTCTCCATTTTTTATAAATCTGCTTTGTTTCCCATTTTCCATATGAGCTTCATTGTACCCATACATATTTTTTTCATCTTGTATACCTTTTTATAACCATTCATTGAAAACCTCCAATAGATATATTTTTTGCCATTCATTCATATTCCTATATATCAAATATTTAATTCCATCTATTTCTGTAGCAGCTTCTAGATTTGATTTTTTTTAAACTTTTTTCACTTCTATCATGTAATCCTTGTTCCATTTGTTCATTATCTTCCTTCATTTTCTTTTAAATTCCTTTTATGTTTTCTTTTATTTTTAACTTTGACAAATGTTTAGATAATAAAATTTCTTATTACTTGCATTATTTCTTTTTGTGTCTTCACAATATTTTATTCCTCATTTCTTAACTCTCTTATTATTCTATTATTTTCTTTTACCATCTTATTTGAGTAAGGTGTCATTTCCTCTTTCTTCTTTGGTAAGAAATATATTTCTTTAAATTACATCCTCATAATCTTTTCTTTGTTCATTTCATATATTTTTTTCCATAAACCCCTCTCTGTTACTTATTAAATATCTAAAGATTTGATAGTTGATATCTTTATATTTACAACTATATGTCTTTTGCCCTTCCAAAACCTCTTTTTTATATTTCTGTTTTAAAGTTATCCACCAGCTTGTCCAATCTTTGTAAAAATGTCTCATATTTATATGATCTGACCATAATTGTAAAACTCTTCTTCTTATGTCTTCATTTAATTCTGCTTCATTTGTTCTTTTAATACCTCTTCCTATTTTATATATTCTTTCTTATCTTGAACTTCTGCCCAAATTGCTACATGATCCAAAAAAGCTGTAATTTTTACACCTTTATGTAATACTTTTAGACTTTTCTCATAGTATAAAATAGTTAATTTCTGTTTTCAAATTACCTCTTTCATATGTCCACTACTTAATATTCTATAAATACATTTCACCACTTTTAATTATTTCTGAAACAACTTTAACATATGCTCCTTATTTCCTCCTATTCCTTAAATTACAGCTAAAATCTCCCACTAATATAATTTGCATATTAACACTAACATAATCAAGAATTTTCCTAAACATAATTTCCTTTTGTTTTTGCATAACATGCTCATATAATGCTACAATTCTGTGTATTTGTTTCTTCTATTTATATCCACAATTAATCATCATCTTCTTTCGGCTGTTCCCTTTTAGGGGTTGCCACAGCGGATCATCTGTTTCCATTTCTTCCTGTCCTCTGCATCTTGCTCTGTCACACCAACCACCTGCATGTCCTCTCTCACCACATCCATAAACCTTATCCTAGGCCTTCCTCTTTTCCTGTTTCCTGGTAGCTTCATCCTTAGCATCTTTTTCCCAATATACTCAGCATCCCTCCTCAGCAAATGTCCAAACCAACGTGCTCTTGCCTCTCTGGCTTTGTCTCCAAACCTTCCAACCTGGGCTGACCCTCTAATATACTTATTCCTAGTCCTGCCCACCCTCGTCACATCCAGGGTCTCCTCCACCTGTTCCCTACTCTCACTACAGATCACAATGTCATCTGATAGTCCACGGGGACTCCTGCCTGATCTCATCTGTCAACTGTCCATCACCATTGCAAATAAGAAAGGGCTCAGAGCTGATCCTTGATGTAATCCCACCTCCACCTTAAATGCATCATCTTCCTAATACTACTAATGTGAAATTTAAAATTTCAATATTTTCTTTACATAGAATTGCTATTCCTGAATATTTTTCCTCTGCTATATTACATGCTACTCTTTCTTCCCATAATTCATTTACTTGTATTCTCTCCTATTCTGCCAAAACTCTTATATCTACTAATATTATCATATTCATATCCAATAATCTACACCATTCTAAGATTACCATACTTATTTTTATACTCTTGATGCTATTCACATTTATAGATAGGATTTTCACTCTGTAACGAGTATTTTATTATTTTTCACCATTTTCCTTTCTTATTTTCTCCTATTCCTATATTTTTAAATTTATGTTTTTTTTTTTACTCTTTTTCCAATAGAATTTCTTTTGCTTTTAATTTGCACCCATTTTCTTCTCCCTCTTCACTTGAATTGTTTACATTTTTTGCCTCATGACCAAGTTTACCACAAATAAAACATTTCCTTTTATCACAATTATTAATTAAGTGATCATTTTTGCCACATGAAAAAAAAACATGTCTTTGGTTGTTCCCAGTATTTCACCAAACCCATTTCCCACTAAATTAATTATACTAGGCATGTGTATTAATTTATTTCATTTTGCATTTGCAATACAACTCCACATTCCCATCTCCCAGTCTATAAACCTCTGTCTCTTTCAGCTTCTGCATGAAATTGTATATACATTCTCTGTGGTGGTGGTGCTGCGGTAGCATTGTCACCTCACAGTACAATGTTGTCCTGTTCGATTCCCAGCTAGAGCATCTTCTGCATGGAGACATGTGTGAATGGGCGTACCTTCGTTGAAGGTTGTGCATCAGAGCTGGCAACTCAGCATGTACAAATCTACTGCCAATCATTAGTGGACCGGAGTTCCACTGTGGCAACCCCTAACCGGGAAAAGCCAAAAGACACAACAACATTAAATGCTTGTACCACATATAAGTTCCAAGGATTTTCATTCCCCTTTTTCAATATTGCTGTAAGAATTTTTACATATACTGTGCTTCTTTGAAAAAAATGTCACAAAAAGACTTTTTATTAATGCAAATAAAAGCTCTTACCTCTCTGGGCATACCTCTCAACCATGTCAAATTCCTCAGAATTTCCTGGTTTTGAGGCTAAAATAATGGGGTGACATGAATTCCTGAGTGGCCCCTTCAAACAAGATTTTTTTTTCTTTATTGACATTTTTTTTGACAATGCTGACATCTTACATCATCCACCACACACTCAATATCCCACACATTTAAAATGGGCTCAGCATTTCACAATGTCTGCATGAGTTGTTTAAAACCAAGTCTTGCTGCTGGGACTGAAAACTGTAGGTCTGCTCTTCAGATGTTTACTACATAAACTTTTTTTTTCTGTTGGTTGATGTGTACATGTGAATTAACTGTATAGACAACAATTCAAATTTCTGATGTGACGGACATGTACCAAACTGCACAGACATACCTCCAACTAACTGCCTATGATATTATAGAATGTCCCTGATTTTGTTTATATTGTTTTTTCCCCTGGCCGGTATTATTGTTTGGAAAATGCCACACCAACACCTCAGTGAGTTGGAAATCCTATACAGAATCTAAGAGGAAATAACAATTAAACAATAGAATGGAAACTCAAACTTTCAGCTGGAACTGGCTACAGTGAACCAAAAGGTGGGATTCTGCTATTGGTGGCTTTACTTATGAATGACAGTTCCTAAAAAGAAGAGCTCCTTCATGAAACAAAAAAAAAACCCTGCATTCAACTGAAACTGTCCTGGAAGAGTTTGCTGGTGATATTATCAACTGGGAAAAGGGTAAACCTGTTTGGTGTATTTGCACGCATGTGTGTGTGTGTGGAAAAATGCCTAGAATTAACTTTCTTTCAAAGCTTTGTCCTCTATGGGTGAAAGCAACTGGGTCCTAATTCCAAATACAATTTTTGTAAAGTCAAGTTCTGAACTGAACTGAAGTTTAAACTGAGGTTGTTTAAATAAAGTTTTTTGCAAACTGCTCAAAGGCTGCTGTTTGCATTTTTAATTCTTTTTGGTCAAAGACTAATGTACAGTGAAGTAAAAAAGAATTAAAAATGCAAACTACATCCTTTGAGCACTTTGCAATAAAATGAACAACTAAGCTGAAAAGCTCGCAGGAGACGTAAGTGCTGTTCTTTTCTGTTGAGTGTTGCTGGGTCACAGCAGAAAGCTCAGAGGTGGTTGGTACTTGGTATTCATTACAAAAAAAAACTGTACTCCTGTACTCCTGTTCAGCTTATCAACTGTACAGACATTTGCAGCAGCAGAATGTTGAGATTTGTGTCATATTTTTGTTCCGTTTTTCAAACAATTGTGATTTTTCAGCAAATCATTGGCTAGCCATTTAAGATTGAAGTCCGGAAGTAATGATAGACATTTGAGTTTCAGACTTCATTTCCTTCAGAAAATTCATGCTAATGCAAAACCTGCTTATGGAGGAACCTCACCCTAGGAAAACCACCTTTGTGATTGCTGTATTTCCCCTGCCAGGTAAGTATGACATTTTAAAAATAAAAATGTAACTCTCCCAATTCAACTCATTTTACAACTGTAGAGTTGTTTTTCCATTCTGTTTTTGACTAAGTAAATTAATTGCTTTGGCGGTTTCAAAACCCTATTACAATCAATTGGAACTGCTAATACCAATGTGAATATTGGAAGATTTAAACAACTTCTGTTAACAGAAGGAAATCCGCTTTTACAGCTATCATATTTGGAATTAGCTAACACAGCAACAAGACATGAAGGTGAGACTGTTAAAATTAATGCTCTACAATTAATGAGGAAATTAGAGGATGTTTTAACAAAGATTAAAAATGTTCAATGGCAAAAAAAAGCATATGGAGGCTTGCATCTCTTTTAAAATAGTCCCGAGGGGTCTCCGCATTTTGAAAATGCCAACATTTGGTTCTACATATCCCCTGCTGCTTTCCAAGTGGCAGCGACTTAATTTAGAGACAAGCTGCGGTTACATGAAACTTCTAATAGAACAATATGATCTAATAGAGGAGGAACTTAGCATAGAAGCTAATGATTTAGAACATCAGCTAAGCCTCCTAGTAACACACACTCAAAGAGAAGAGTTTTTTACTGAACTAACTTCTTCTTTAGCATTGTTGGATAACAGGTTGATGCAGGCTAAAAATAAAAAGTTGGAAAGAGACTGTCTTGATTTCAGTAGGGGGAACGTCTTCTCCTGGCTGAGAAAATCCATCCGATCTAGAGATATGGTTCCCCCACGTAATACATCACAGATACCAGCAGAGTGTTCCATTCCCCCTTCCAGTTCCACATTAGCGACATCACTTCCGCCCAGAAGAATTGAGAGGCAGCAAGAAGGAGAGGCGACCTCGATAGTGGATACAGAAAGCAATATTATACAGTCATTACCTCAAAAGGAGCCAGTCATGAGAAGAAAGACTCCTACAACTTAATTAACATCCCAGCTGACATGTGAAGATGAATCTGCGCTCCATTTTCCGTTGCCATTTCACCCACTCAACCGGCAACCATGGAGTCCATACTACAAAGGCAAGAAACGGAAGATATTGGGCAAGCAGCACGAATTCCAGAAGAAGACCTTGAAACCCATAAATAGAACTTAATAGTTAATCTTTCCAAGTATGTATTAACTTCATCTGAAATATCATTTTTAAATAAGGGTCTTTCATTTATTCCCTCGCAAAATGCAGATGTAAGTGATTTAATTATAGATATTAAATATTTCACTAGAAATATAGCATTGGGTTTACAATATGGGGACAATACAATTGGGTAGTAAACAAGCATCTATATTTAAGAAACCTTCAGTATTTGTACCATGTTTGCATCCATTACTTGAAAGTTTTGAGAGGGCTTGTGCAAATGATCTTCTTTCAGTCTTTCAACAAGGGAAACATAACTTGAAACCAGAGTTTTATAACATGAATGGAGATAAGAAATTAGCTCTAAAGAAATTACAGGACAATGATTCAATAGTCATACGGCCTGCTGATAAAGGGGGGGCAGTGGTGTTGTTAGATTGTGAACATTATCAAACTAGTATTAGTGCCATGTTGTCTGACCTAGATACATACAGAGCTCTAACTATGTCTCAACTTGATAAGGTTATCAAGGATGTTCACGATGACCTATATGATATGTTAATGTGTGGTGTCATTGATAATGACCTATATAAGTACTTTCTGGTCGAGAAACCATTGGTTCCTACATTTAGGGGTCTTCCCAAGATACACAAAATGTTAGAAAATCCACCCCTTAGACCTATCATCTCAGGAAAAGGCTGGCTGACTGAGTGCATATCTATTTATTTAGAGAAACAATTGAGGCCAATAGTAGATTCTACAGATTCAATTCTAAAGGATACCCAACAGTTCCTAGAAACTCTTGCACCTTATAATGTTAGTGGTAGATTGAATAAGTTGGATTACATGGTTATCTTAGACGTGACATCACTATTCAGCAGTATACCTAATGATATTGGTGTAGATTTTTTGAGGTTATATTTAATACAGAAGGGGTTAATAAATAGTCAGATTATTAGGATTACCATTTTAATGGACTTAGTCCTTAAGAATAATGTATTCACTTTCAATGGGAATTATTTCTTACAAACTACAGGGGTAGCAATGGGTATACCATGTGCCAACTCTTATACGAACTTGGTGCTGGCATATTGGGAGTATACCTATGTTTTGGATCATGTACACTTTTCTAAATATATTAAGTACTATAAAAGATTTGTAGATGATGTTTTCCTCATTTGGGGAGGTGATTTAGATACTTTAGATGAATTTATATCCCATATCAATGGAATGACCACCTTTCTTACATTAACAGGTAAAAAGCAGGGGCGGCTCGTGGCATCGGGCTGCCGGACTGCAGCCCCCTCAAACTAAAAATTAAAAAAGAAAACAAAAAAAAAATTATTTTTTTAAATTTCACGGACTTCGCGCATGCGCAGTAGTCCCGACTACCGTTGGTCTATGCGCATGCTCAAGGCAGTCCGGCAGTCCCCATAGAGGGACACAAGGAGACGTCTGTGCAGTTTTAAAGTGCACAGACACGCTGGGAGGATATATCACGTCCGGACTGCAACAGCAGCAGTCAGAAAAGTCTCGTCATCAGGAGGGAGCTTTTACTTGGGATCTCGTCGGGAAGAAGCTTTGCTGGGATCTCGCGGGTCTTTGTGAGTATTGCGCGGGCAGGATATGGTATGGAGAACAGACAGGTAAGTGTATGGTGCATTTTACTTTATGTGTTGGTGCTTTTAACTGGATAGAGTTGTGTGTGTGTTAACTGGTGCTTTTAACTGGATAGAGGGTGTGTGTGTGTGTGTGAAAATGCCCCAGGTGCTCATGGTGGTGTGGTAGGGAATACCTCAGGCTTGAACCCTGTACCCTGTATGCAGGTGTTAAAGACTTGAGTTCCCTACCCACCACCATTTGTAAAAAAAATTGCAGATTTTTGCCTCATATTTGATCTGATTTGTTCCTCATAATATCTGTGGTTTGTAAATGTTGCAATGCTTGATATTTGATGGTGTAGTAGTAGCATTGTTGCCTCACAGCTGCAGATTCTCAGGTTTGATTCTTGGCTGGGGTTCCTTCTTTGGGAGGTCTGTATCTTCTCCCTGTGTTTGTGTGGGTTTGCTTTTGTGTCCTCCCATGTTACAAAGACATGTCTGCATTATTTCTTCCTGGTCCTCTGCTGAAAATTGTTTTTTTGTTCCAAGTCAGACTGTCCTGATTAACAAATGTTAAATAAAATTGACAGGCATTTGAATTTCAGACTTCAGGTTTCTGAATGTTTAATTCCTTGCAGATTTGATGGTGCAGTGGTAGTATTGTTGCCTCACAGCTATAGGTTTTCTGGTTTGATTCTTGGTTGGGGTGGCTTCTGTGTGGAGTCTGTATCTCCTTCCTGTGTTTGTGTGGATTTGCTCTGGTGCCCTGCCATTTTACAAAGACGTGTCTGCAGTATTAATCCCTGCATCTCTGCTGAAAATTGTTTTTGTTCTGTCCGCAGTAAAATTGACCGGCATTTGAATTTCAGACTTCAGGTTTCTGAATGTTTAATTCCTTGCAGATTTGATGGTGCAGTGGTAGTATTGTTGCCTCACAGCTATAGGTTTTCTGGTTTGATTCTTGGTTGGGGTGGCTTCTGTGTGGAGTCTGCATCTCCTCCCTGTGTTTGTGTGGATTTGCTCTGGTGCCCTGCCATTTTACAAAGACGTGTCTGCAGTATTAATCCCTGCATCTCTGCTGAAAATTGTTTTTGTTCTGTCCGCAGTAAAATTGACCTGCATTTGAATTTCAGACTTCAGGTTTCTGAATGTTCAATTTCTTGCAGATTTGATGGTGCAGTGGTAGTATTGTTGCCTCACAGCTATAGGTTTTCTGGTTTGATTCTTGGTTGGGGTGGCTTCTGTGTGGAGTCTGCATCTCCTCCCTGTGTTTGTGTAGATTTGCTCTGGTCCCCTGCCATTTTACAAAGACGTGTCTGCAGTATTAATCCCTGCATCTCTGCTGAAAATTGTTTTTGTTCTGTCCGCAGTAAAATTGACCGGCATTTGAATTTCAGACTTCAGGTTTCTGAATGTTTAACTCCTTGCAGATTTGATGGTGCAGTGGTAGTATTGTTGTCTCACAGCTATAGGTTTTCTGGTTTGATTCTTGGTTGGGATGGCTTCTATGTGGAGTCTGCATCTCCTCCCTGTGTTTGTGTGGATTTGCTCTGGTGCCCTGCCATTTTACAAAGACGTGTCTGCAGTATTAATCCCTGCGTCTCTGCTGAAAATTGTTTTTGTTCTGTCCGCAGTAAAATTGACCGGCATTTGAATTTCAGACTTCAGGTTTCTGAATGTTTAATTCCTTGCAGATTTGATGGTGCAGTGGTAGTATTGTTACCTCACAGCTATAGGCTTTCTGGTTTGATTCTTGGTTGGGGTGGCTTCTGTGTGGAGTCTGCATCTCCTTCCTGTGTTTGTGTGGATTTGCTCTGGTGCCCTGCCATTTTACAAAGACGTGTCTGCAGTATTAATCCCTGCATCTCTGCTGAAAATTGTTTTTGTTCTGTCCGCAGTAAAATTGACTGGCATTTGAATTTCAGACTTCAGGTTTCTGAATGTTTAATTCCTTGCAGATTTGATGGTGCAGTGGTAGTATTGTTGCTTCACAGCTATAGGTTTTCTGGTTTGATTCTTGGTTGGGGTGGCTTCTGTGTGGAGTCTGCATCTCCTCCCTGTGTTTGTGTGGATTTGCTCTGGTGCCCTGCCATTTTACAAAGACGTGTCTGCAGTATTAATCCCTGCATCTCTGCTGAAAATTGTTTTTGTTCTGTCCGCAGTAAAATTGACCGGCATTTGAATTTCAGACTTCAGGTTTCTGAATGTTTAATTCCTTGCAGATTTGATGGTGCAGTGGTAGTATTGTTGCCTCACAGCTATAGGTTTTCTGGTTTGATTCTTGGTTGGGGTGGCTTCTGTGTGGAGTCTGCATCTCCTCCCTGTGTTTGTGTGGATTTGCTCTGGTGCCCTGCCATTTTACAAAGACGTGTCTGCAGTATTAATCCCTGCATCTCTGCTGAAAATTGTTTTTGTTCTGTCCGCAGTAAAATTGACTGGCATTTGAATTTCAGACTTCAGGTTTCTGAATGTTTAATTCCTTGCAGATTTGATGGTGCAGTGGTAGTATTGTTGCTTCACAGCTATAGGTTTTCTGGTTTGATTCTTGGTTGGGGTGGCTTCTGTGTGGAGTCTGCATCTCCTCCCTGTGTTTGTGTGGATTTGCTCTGGTGCCCTGCCATTTTACAAAGACGTGTCTGCAGTATTAATCCCTGCATCTCTGCTGAAAATTGTTTTTGTTCTGTCCGCAGTAAAATTGACCGGCATTTGAATTTCAGACTTCAGGTTTCTGAATGTTTAATTCCTTGCAGATTTGATGGTGCAGTGGTAGTATTGTTGCCTCACAGCTATAGGTTTTCTGGTTTGATTCTTGGTTGGGGTGGCTTCTGTGTGGAGTCTGCATCTCCTCCCTGTGTTTGTGTGGATTTGCTCTGGTGCCCTGCCATTTTACAAAGACGTGTCTGCAGTATTAATCCCTGCGTCTCTGCTGAAAATTGTTTTGTTCTGTCCGCAGTAAAATTGACCGGCATTTGAATTTCAGACTTCAGGTTTCTGAATGTTTAATTCCTTGCAGATTTGATGGTGCAGTGGTAGTATTGTTGCCTCACAGCTATAGGCTTTCTGGTTTGATTCTTGGTTGGGGTGGCTTCTGTGTGGAGTCTGCATCTCCTCCCTGTGTTTGTGTGGATTTGCTCTGGTGCCCTGCCATTTTACAAAGACGTGTCTGCAGTATTAATCCCTGCATCTCTGCTGAAAATTGTTTTGTTCTGTCCGCAGTAAAATTGACTGGCATTTGAATTTCAGACTTCAGGTTTCTGAATGTTTAATTCCTTGCAGATTTGATGGTGCAGTGGTAGTATTGTTGCCTCACAGCTATAGGTTTTCTGGTTTGATTCTTGGTTGGGGTGGCTTCTGTGTGGAGTCTGCATCTCCTCCCTGTGTTTGTGTGGATTTGCTCTGGTGCCCTGCCATTTTACAAAGACGTGTCTGCAGTATTAATCCCTGCGTCTCTGCTGAAAATTGTTTTTGTTCTGTCCGCAGTAAAATTGACCGGCATTTGAATTTCAGACTTCAGGTTTCTGAATGTTTAATCCCTTGCAGATTTGATGGTGCAGTGGTAGTATTGTTGCCTCACAGCTATAGGCTTTCTGGTTTGATTCTTGGTTGGGGTGGAGTCTGTATCTCCTCCCTGTGTTTGTGTGGATTTGCTCTGGTGCCCTGCCATTTTACAAAGACGTGTCTGCAGTATTAATCCCTGCATCTCTGCTGAAAATTGTTTTTGTTCTGTCCGCAGTAAAATTGACCGGCATTTGAATTTCAAACTTCATGTTCTTCAGAATACATAGTAGCACAACCTTTTTTTTCTAGCAATTTTCTAAGTTTATAAGATGAATATTTTAAATTTGTCCCTATTTTTGGGACTGTATTCCCCCATTATTGGCTTCGTCCAGGTTTTTGTGCTAAGGTTGACAGCTATGGCAAGAACTGAATTCACTGAATATGGACTGTAGATTTGTGCATATTTACTGATAAAGGTGCACTGTAGAATTGTGCATATTTACTGATAATGGTGGACTGTAGAATTGTGCATATTTACTAATAATGGTGGACTGTAGAATTGTGCATATTTACTAATAATGGTGGACTGTAGAATTGTGTATATTTACTAATAATGGTGGACTGTGGAAGTCTGAGTAGACTTTTATTATGATAAATGTTCTCAACTGGGCAGTTTTGCCATTATGGGTGCATATGTTTTGTTTCATTGCTTACTGGAAAAATGTTCAAAACAAATTTAAAACACCCTCTAACAAGTGTACTGTATTGTACAAGGAATATAATTTTAGTACAATGAGGAAGGTGTATCAAAGAGCACATGTATGTTTCATATGCAAGGGGCCTATGATTCGAAAACAGCCCAAAATTAATCTGCCACTGGCAAAATGTATTTTCTTTGAATGTGGGTTTCAATGCTGTTTCAATGAATGTGAGTTTCAAGGGCAGAGAAGTTTTAATGCTAAGTTTTCATTGTGAGACTGCATTGCTTTGTTTAACAGATGACTTAATGTTTTTGCTGTAAAATACAAAATAAAACTTTCAAATGAAGTCCAACTCATCATTGAAGTAAAGCAGTATGCACATTAGTGTTTATGGTAAATGGAGTGAAATAGCCAAGTAATGGTTCATTGGAATGGCTGCAGAGGCTCCATTCAACCATTATTTTGTCAGGGGGGGGGAGGGCAGCAAACTCAGACAGGCCCAGCTGAACTATACCTTCCAACTGTCCAGATTTTCAAAGAATGAATAGATTTTTGCTTCTTATTTTTGGTTTGTTGTTCATAAAATTTGTAGTTTTAATTCCTAAATGATTTGCCAGAAGTCACTAAATAAGTTTCAGACTTCATAACCTTCATAAAAATGCATGTTAAAGTAAGAGCCGTTCTATCAACTGTCTCAATTTATACAAGAGCAATTTTTAGTACTGTTTATATGTGCCCCCAATATATTTGGCCTTGTTCAGATTTACTGCATTAACAGGTTGAGAGGTACATACAAATAAATTGCTTTATAGAATTAGGCATAGCCAACCTCTCAACTGTCCCCATTTTTTGGCTCAAAATGTTGCTCTTCCCCCTAATAATCCCTCTGCAAAATAGCAATTTTGGAAGAAAACATGGAGGGTTTACAATTAAGAAACAACTGTAATAATCAAAGTTATAGATTACTTGAAATGCATGTAGATTCTTTTATTTTGTCAGCTGCTCAAGGTAGCAGTACTAATATTAAAGTGTCCCTTCTTTGACAGGTAGCAGCTGTATTGTGTGTCTATTTTATATTTTTGCATCACATTTTTGGTTAATTTTTCATAAAATTGTGTTTTTTGGCAAATTAGTGACAAATCACTAAAGACTGAAGTTAGAAAATGACAGACATTTGAGTTTCAGATTTTATACCCTTCAGAAAATTCATACTAATGCAAGACCTATTCTATTATCTTTCAAAGTTTATTAGAGCAATATTTAAAAGTTGTCCTTATTGTTGTGCCTTTGTCCCACTTCTGTGTATGGCTTTGTCCAGATTTCTTGCTCTTGAGGTTGAGAGGTATGCCAAATGTGTCAGGGCCATCACAGTCAGCCAGAGAGATTTCAAATTGTGACATGCTTGTTGCACCCCATTCCCCCATGTAGTGACTCTGGATGTGTCCAAGCAAGGCAAGGAGTAGTTGTATCTACCTTGGATGGGGAGGGCACACTGCATAAGTACTACAGTGGCTTTTCATCTGTCCTTGATTTTGCAGAATGGTCTGGTTTCTGTCATATTTTTGTACTGTTGATTTATGCTTATCACTCAGATTTATGCTTATTACTCAAAGTGCCTGTTTCTCTGTGTTTAAGTAGCAATGCTTTAATGACCATAAGGTAAGCTTGTCTGACATCGTAAGATGCAAGTAAGCTTTAATAAGCATACTGTTAAAGAATTGCCAACATTGAAAGCCTTTCTGTTGTTGCCATGCAGAGAATACTTGACTAGATAATGTATAAGCCTTGGGTATTAAAGGACAGGATTCCATTATTTTAAAAGCTCATTACACTTGTTGGAGACTTCCAGTCATCTCTACAGACTTTACCCGTAAACTAAACAGAATGCCAATCATGTGTGGTCCATAACCTGTACAGTAATCCTTTAAGCAATGTATCTTGAGCTTATTTCTTGTTTGCTTTTCATTTTTACTTTTATCATGTTTTCCCCATGAAACAAGTTGTCAGGCAGCAGGTCTTTTTGGATAAGAAACATTTTACAAGTGGGGCATCACATAGATTTCTACTTTCAGCATGTTGCTTGGTACTTTAATAAAGCTGAATATATTATAATTAGAACTGCAGTGCAAGGAGAAGTGGTTTGAGTTGAGTGCTTCTGGTTTTTCTTATACTTGATTTTGACTGGCATTCCAGTAATGTATTTAAAAAGTAATTTATTTTTCATGCCTCACAACCTTTTGTTTCCATCTAGATATTAAGTAAGCTGTCATGCAGCCAATGCATTGAAATATTTTTATTCTTCTACACTTATTTTTGTCTTGATTGGACTTTCATAATGATGGTTTGCCACCCAGGGCAGCGTATTTAATTAAAGTTATTTTTTTGTGGTTTTGTGCATAGCTCCTCCCCTTTATGTTTGACCACACCCCTTCCCTTTGACCCCACCCATTCAGCGTCTCCTGCAGCCCCCCTGTGATTTGAAGTCACCAGCTGCCACTGCATAAACTAAACAGAATGCCAATCATGTGTGGTCCATAACCTGTACAGTAATCCTTTAAGCAATGTATCTTGAGCTTGTTTCTTGTTTGCTTTTCATTTTTTACTTTTATCATGTTTTCCCCATGAAACAAGTTGTCAGGCAGCAGGTCTTTTTTGGATAAGAAACATTTTTCCAAGTGGGGGCATCACATAGATTTCTACTTTCAGCATGTTGCTTGGTACTTTAATAAAGCTGAATATATTATAATTAGAACTGCAGTGCAAGGAGAAGTGGTTTGAGTTGAGTGCTTCTGGTTTTTCTTATACTTGATTTTGAATGGCATTCCAGTAATGTATTTAAAAAGTAATTTATTTTTTCATGCCTCACAACCTTTTGTTTCCATCTAGATATTAAGTAAGCTGTCATGCAGCCAATGCATTGAAATATTTTTATTCTTCTACACTTATTTTTGTCTTGATTGGACTTTCATAATGATGGTTTGCCACCCAGGGCAGCGTATTTAATTAAAGTTAGTTTTTTGTGGTTTTGTGCATAGCTCCTCCCCTTTATGGTTGACCACACCCCTTCCCTTTGACCCCACCCATTCAGCGTCTCCTGCAGCCCCCCTGTGATTTGAAGTCACCAGCCGCCACTGGTAAAAAGTCACAGAATATGATTGAATTTCTAGATGTATTACTTAGGAAAGATGATGGGATGATTAGTACAGAAGTCTACAGAAAACCTTGCAGAAAGAATGCTCTTCTACACTGAAATAGCATGCATCCAACACATGTACATAAAAATATAGTGAAAAATCAAGCATTAAGATTCTCCCATTTAATAAGTGAAGATGAGGTGTACCAGGAGGCTATCAATGATATA
Source organism: Protopterus annectens (assembly GCF_019279795.1). Classification (NCBI taxonomy): domain Eukaryota; kingdom Metazoa; phylum Chordata; order Ceratodontiformes; family Protopteridae; genus Protopterus; species Protopterus annectens. The sequence continues at coordinate 1,948,973,238 of NC_056741.1, forward strand.
CAGAGAGATTTTATAGAGAGAGGATATCATTCTAGGGACCTTAAAACATTAGAGAGTTGAACGTGAGAGAACAGGACAACCATACATTAGAAGAAGCATTTATACACATACAGATCACAAAATTAATAACTCAAAAGTTAAGAGGTTAGTCGTTCCTTACACCAGCAATAATAATACGATAACAGAGATAATTAGGAGGAATTGGGGCATGCTGTTATTGGATGAACATATAAAGGAAATGGTGGGTACATGCCCTAGTTTTAGCTATAAGGACACCAAATCATTAAAAAGGATTTTGTGCTATGAGAGTAATGGTAAGAAGAAATTGTATTCCTAAAGAAAAGGTACTTTTCCATATCATAACTGCAACCAATGCAGTTTCATAGCTGATAAAAATTATTTTGTACATCCAGATACACATATCAGGTATGAATTCAATCATTACACAGATTGTAGGTCTAGGAATGTGGTTTATCTGGCCATGTGCCAAAAATATAACAGTTTCTATGTAGGGAAGACAAATAGGACACTCAGAGAAAGTATAAGAGAACATGTCTATGCTATTAGCAGGGAGAATGAAGGCAATGCAATAGCTAAACATGTTATACAGAATGACACTACTCATAATTTTAAGTTTTTAGTACTAGAATCTATACACCCCACTGAGAGGTTAGGTAACTTAAGTAATTACACAGAAAAATAGGAAGGGAAATGGATAGTTATGCTACAAGCAGATAGGGGACATGGTTTGAATGATAGAGTCTCATTGAAAGCATTTTTGCTGGACCGAGCTTTGAAACATTAAATCTATGAGAGATATGTTTTGTTGTATATAAACATCTGCGAAGTGTATATAGATGTCCGTTTTTTATTATACAGGCCCCTAGACACATTTTATCCATAAAATGGAATGTTTCATTAATTGGAAGCAGTTCCTTGAATAAAGTGTTTTTTATATGTAGTGTGTGTTTTTTATATGTAGTGTGTGTTTTTTGAGGAATTGAAGAATCAGTATATATAAGTTATAGTTAATATGTTAATAATAAAGCTTTCATAATTTTGTATTGTAGAGCTATTAAATGAAGATTATTTAAAATGTAGAAGTTTATTTTATATATATATTATATATTATGTGTATTTTGTCCCTAACCCCCTTTTTTCACACATATGTATATATATATATATATATATATATATATATATATTTTTTTTTTTACACCATTATATGTTATTTTTATATGATGTGCATTTAGAACAGCACATATTAGAATTGTCTTGCTTTTGAAACCACAGAAAAGAGAAAACACCACAAGGGTAAGGTACCTCCAAACAAAAACTGTCCAAAATCAAATATAGAAGAAAGGCAGGTACTCCACAACAATCAAAGCAAACCACTGAATGAAAAATATACTCTTTATTCCATAAAGTAAGTGCTTTTGCGTCTTTAAGGACGCTTCTTCAGACTTAAAACAATATTAAAACATTCCAAATCCTTTTAAATATGGCATCACTTCTTATAAAACCAATAAAATGCCTAATGAAAAGCACATGATAAAAACTCTTAACTCATTACAGCCGAGTGACGTCTCCAGGAATTTCTGCAGTTACACCCTACTGCTCTTCTAGACGTCAAATATTGCCTGTTCATATTTGCATTAATAATTCCAAAACCATGTTACATACAAGGTATTGAAAAAATGTATCTTGAAGCATACATGATAGCAAACACAATTGTATTGATATATAACCTCTGTCAATGGGTATTTGTTAAAAATTTAAGGTGATAACTTCAATTTTTAAATGCTGAAGCCACACCCACTAGGAGTTAAAGGTACACACTCAAAAGAGCTCTACTGGAGGGAATGAGTTTTTATCATGTGCTTTTCATTAGGCATTTTATTGTTTTTTATAAGAAGTGATGCCATATTTAAATGGAGCAATGAATGTGAGTTTCAAGGGCAGTGAAGTTTTAATGCTAAATCTATATTGCTTTGTTTAGCATATGTCTATTAGTGATTTTGTTATAAAATGTAAAACAAAATCCAAATAATCATTGTAGAAGTGAAGTATTATGCACATTACAGTGTTTATGGCAAATGGGGTAAAATAGCCAAGTTTTTCGACATTGCAATAGCTGCATGGGGACTCTGGGGCCGTATTTTGGTTGTCTGTTCTTCAGTTTGCATTTGAAAGTTGGTATCTCACAATTCCACTGGAGTGGCTGAGGTTACATAATTATGAATGCAAATTTTATGTTAACCAGCGTACAGATTTTTACCTATTTTTCATGCCCTTTGTCCAGATTTTTGATGTTTCCACTTTAAGAGGTATGTCTCTGGGTTCAATACCCAGTGGTGAAATGACACTATCCCAAATGTCATACCTATCAAGCTCTTTTTCTGTCTTACTACTAATCCTTACTCAGTGTTTTCTTCTTACTTCCATTTTCTTTTCATCCTTTCTTTCACCTTCTCTTACAGTTTATGCATATGAGTTATTTTTTTCTGTCCTTATTTCTTCACCTCTTGTATTTTAGCCATTATTTCACCCCACAATACTGCCTTTCCACTTTCAGGTTCACTCTGTCCAATTAGTTCTTTTAAATATACACCCCCCCAACTGGAAGGTTGCAACAGCATATTCTAAAGGTGCCGTTTCTGTTTGGAACAGATTTTGCTGAAATAAGTCCTCCAAATCCACAATCCTTACTTTAACCACTTCATTTTGTCTTTAAACAGGCCTTCCTGCTTTTTCTTTCATACATTCTCCATTTTCCATGCTGCTCTTTACTCCTAATTCATGTTTTATAGCATTTGAGTTTTCTGCTGTTTGACTAACAGCTACACTAATTTCCAACACCTCTGAAACTCCTACTTCATCCTCCATGTTTGATTTTCAGCCTCCTGCTTCTCTGAGCCACCTACAAGCCTAGACCGGAAGGCAGGAAGTGTAGCATCGAAATGCGTCCCCATACGCTGAAGAGTAGGGTTTATACATATATATATATATATATATATATATATATATATATATATATATATATATATATACATTACATATTATTTACATATTTACATTATTTACATCTATTTACAAATCTCCATACTTCATAAACTTCAATTTGACCACCCCACTCTTTCATCCACAACCAAAACAAACTATTTTCCAAAATCTTTGTCAAAGTCTATTTTCCATTGTATTTAATTTCATTTAGTCTCTCATCCATATAGTCCATGAAGCATAAAATATTACTCTCCATTTTCTTCACTTTTTCCTGTTTATGTGGGCCATAATAACCAAATTCTATTATGTCCATATTTATTTGTTTGAATTTTAACAAACTTTTCACCCTATTATCTTTACATATTTCTTTCCACAAATTAATTATTTCACATTTCAAAAACACATGCTTAGTAGTCTCAAACTATCCACATTTATCACTTATTCTATCTTGCTTCTTTTGTATGGCATATTTGCCTTAACCGGCAATTTTCTAATAGACAATCCGCATAAAAAAAAATTACATTCTTTAATCTTTTTATAGTTATTATATATCATCATTATTATGTTTTTTTTTTCTTATCTATTCCTAAATCTTTCCATGGATCAATACAATACAATGCTTTCATAATACTTAAGTGCCATTCCTTTCTATTTTTCTCACATATATTCTTTTTTATTTTCCATAACACAATTTTGTTTTGTTTCTCTTTCATTTCTTCATTCACAATGTTTTTACTTCATTTTTTTAACTTCCATTCCTTCCCACAGTTCTTTGTATTTTTAATATAGTATAATTTCTATCAAGGTTTTATTTTCCTTCATAATTCCTTTTAATACCTTATATAAAATTAAAGATGCTGCATGTAATATTGAGCTTATTAAACCCAAACCTCCTTGCTCTTCTTTCATATAGAGAATCCCTCTTTTGACTGGATTCAGTCTAGATCCCCATATAAAGGGAATATAATCTTCATTAATTCCTTTTCATACTTAATAGGAATCATATAGATGTCAGCAACATAAGCATTTTTTCTTATTACCGTGGTGTTCAAGAAGTGTGCTTTTTTCTATATGAAAATCTATATGATTTCCAAAAATTAGTCATATCCTTTACTTCTTTGAGTACATTATCCCATTGTTGTCTGTATTAATTCCTTCCAAATGCTGTTCCTAATATAGCTATATAGTTTTCTTTGAACTCAAGACCTCCTATCATATCTTCAAAACCAAATCCTTTACTTTTCTCCTTATTTATACTTAAACCATTTTTTTAATTTGTAGTTAATTTGTCGTTTACTTTTTCCAGCCATACTTAATTTTTAACAATTAATACAATATCATCTGCATAACTAAACATTATTGGCAATTGTACTTCCTTCATCATTTTATATCCACCACTACTTGACATTTTATTTCTTTCACTATTACATTAATAACTAATAAGACAATTACACTACTAGCTGGGCAGCCCTGCTTTATTCCACATTCTGTTTTTATTTCTTCCCCAATCCAGCTATTTACATTTAGTTTCACATAGTTCTTTTCATAAACAGATGTTATTACTTGTGATATTTTTTGCTTACATTATCTGCCTGCAGAATTCCCCATAATGATTTATATTGATTATCATAAGCTTTACTTATATCCCCTATCATAACCTTCACTTCTACATGTTTATTTATGATAACATCAATTATTTCTCTTATCCATAATAACTCTTGACTTCCTTTTCCTTTTCTTCCAAATACATTTTGGTCATATATTCTATTCATTTTTTTTCTGTAACCTTTTGTTATTATGCTCATAAAAATGTTATAATCTGTATTATTCAATGTTATAGGTCTCCAATATTTTTATCTCCTCTTTAGTTCCTTTTTTAAATATACATTTTATAACTCCTGTACATATCTCTTTCTTTTTAATTCCAGTTTCTAAACTTTCATTCTCTAAATGTTTCTTGACTTAATATCTTATATATCTCTTTTTCTTTTCTTTTCTTCCTTATACAATCTAAAAAATACTTGTTTTATATTTTCTTCATAATTAAGCCACCAAACATGCCAATTCTCAAAAAACTCCCTCATAGTCGTATGATTTTTCCATAATTCCCTAAGTTATTTTTTTCCTCTTCTAAATCAAATTATTTTTCATTAATTCTCTTTATTCTTTTTCATATTTTTATATATTCTTCATTTTCCTGTACTTTAACTCATATTGCCACATGGTCTGAAAATCCAGCACACTTATTTCCTTTTTTAATAATGTTTAAACTATCAAATATTAAAAAATAATACATTTCTGTCCTAATTTTGTTCCCTTTATAGGTCCAGTGGTTATTCTCTCATACACTTAAATGTCCACTTCTCATTTTTTTCTTTAGCCATTTTAACATCACAATTGCTCTTATTTTTACTTAAATTACAATTAAAATCAACCAGCACTATAATGTCCATATTTACACAAACATATTCAAAAATATTTTAAACATCATTTCTCTCTCTTTTTTTGTTACATATGCATATAAAGCTATAATTCTATGCACACATTTTTCCATCTCATGCCTATTACCATAGTTTGGCCTGATTCCGCTATGGTTACATCTAATATTTTAATGTTTTCTTGACATAATATACATATGCCCAAGTGTGTTATTTCCCCATGTTCCAAACTACCACACCATTCCAAAGTTTTTCAGTTTGTGTTCTTTCTTCCTCTGTTAATAAAGTGATATATTTTAAAACAATATGTGCATCTACTGCAGCACACCATTATAATATACCTATTATCCTTTTAAGATTTTTCATACTGCTCACATTTAAAGCTAATATTGTCAACTTTTAAGAGCAGTTAGTATAATGAAATGTTTATCCTTTTCCTTTCTTATTTTCTCTAAGCATTATGTTTTTGAATTTTCTTTTCCTTTCTTTAACTCTTTTCCTTATCAAATTCTTTTTATTTCTTAATGTGCACCAGTCAGCTTCTTCCTCACTTGTCTCCCCTGTTTCATTTTCCTTGTTACTTTAACTTTATGTATAACCTTCAGTTGCATCTTTTAATACATTTTCTTGTATAACACATTCTACCATCTATTTATCCTGTATAACTTTATTTTCATTTTCTTGCATATTCATTTCACATTCTAGCCATGCATGACCAGTATTGCCACATTTTTTGGACTTTACATCACATTTTGTTGCATTATGCCCTGTTTTACCACATAAATAACATCTTTTTTATAACATTAATTGATTAAATCATCATTTTTTTCCACAAAAATAACAAGTTTTTGGTTGACCCCTGTATTTCACAAAACTCCTGTTACCATGAGCATCACTAATACTAGGTACTTGCATAATATTATCACATTACATTTTCAGTATTACTCCACATTTCCATCCCCCAGTCCATAGTCCTCTTTCATCATATATTTTTATAGTGTCCATTACGTCTTTACATATAGTTAACAATTTTTTTTTCAGTTTTTTTTGCTTCAACTTCAGTTCTAAACTAGATCATTATTCTTTTTTTTTCTTTGTCTTTAAAACACTTGCATGACATATTCTTACCATGGAAAATATTTTTCTTTTGTTCATATGCACCCACAAAAATTCCATGGCTTGCCCAATCTGAAATATCAAGTCACAAAAGGTCTCTTTATTAATTAAAATGAATGCTCTTACCTCTTTTGCTTTGACACCCAGAGGTGCTATGACAAAGTCCCAAACCTTATACTTGTCCAAACTTTCTTCTTTTGTTTACAGCTCACACATACTGTATACTTCTTTTTTGTTTCTCTTATTTCTTCTTTCTTCTTTGCTCCTTCTCCCACAGTTTGTGCATAAGTTTTTGCCTCTTGAACTTTTTCTGGCACAGTCTCTTCTTCTTCTGCTTTTTCTTCTTCTATTTTTGCCATTATGTCACTCTATGAAATTGCTGCTCTACTTTTTGGTTCACTTTGGTTTACCATTTCTTTTAAATAATCATCCTGCAACTCTCCCGATTGGAGGGTTGTAATTATGCATTTCTCAGAGCTAACCGTTTCTCCTTCAAATAATCTGCTCTGAAAGTTTTCCTATGAATCCATCTCTGTTACAGTTGTAATCTCATTTTCTTCCAGTATCACTGTTTTTTCTGCAGTCACAGCATTAGAAAAAAACTTCTGGTAGTGATTCTACCATTTCAACTACATTTTCATCAAACTTCACTTCATTTTCAGCCAAAGCTGACTCAGCCGTGTGTTCTTCCTGTTCCTCCTGGCTTCCTCCATGCCTGGACAGGAAACAGGAAGTCAGGATGTGTAACACACAAATCCTTTTCCTGACTGCTAAGAGTAAGGGAAGTTCCCCAATGTCCTGGCCAAATTTCTCCTAAGCAGTATGAATAAAACCTTGGACCTTCCTCTGAAAAGAAACCATTGGTACAGCGGGACTAACATGGTCAACGAAAAGTCTAAATAAATAAATTATGGTCACCGCTATATCTCAGTTATTTCATTATATATTTGCACTCTGACTATTTTAATGTATCAAAATCATTAACAAGTTATTGTTTTCAACCAGAATCCACTTAAAGACCCCTTATGTGAGTCATGCTAGCCATAAGGAAATCACTTTTTTAAAACTTCCATGTAAATAGATTGGCAGTAGTGCATTAGAGGCATCTTGCACAGCTGCTGGAACATATTTTAATTTTGTCTTCCTACTGAGTCTCAGATGTCTTTGTGCATGACATTTTCCCACCACTGTTATATTGGTAAGCCAACACTGTTGACTTGTTACACTGTAGCATACCAACACTTCATCCAAACCATAATGCTTAAACGTGATAAATTGGCATAATCTCTCTCTCTCACACTCTCTCTCTATATATATATGTGTATAAGTTGGGACGTGAGGGCAAAGTCCTCATGTCAGGAATATAGCACAGGATACTCCTACATAAAGATTAACTAAGAGATAAGTGTCATTGGTTTCTTTTTTACATTGCTACATTTATGGGTTGCTATGATTTTTGGAATGAATTGCTACAAAAGAGGGTGAACTCTGTACACCACTTTTGCAAATACCAGTCCTGAATGGAGATATCAGAATACTGTAATGATGCTGTAGTCAAATTTGCTTAATATATTTGTGCTGTATGTTCAGCCGTCACATAAGAAAATTGATTTGGTATACCTATGCAGTTCTCGATGGTTTTATGAATGTGGTGTTCAGTTGTAGCTGAGGTTGACAGCATGAGTTTACTGATATTGTCAAGTGCTGTATTACTCAATAATAGCTAGTATGCTCAAGTCAAGCTGCACGAATGTCAGTAGTGCAACAAGTTACACACTTGCCTTTGGTGCAGAAGGCTGTGGGTTCTATCCCCACATAAGGTAAATGTATTGCTTACACTTCACTGCAGCATAAGGAGGGTACTGCACTCCTCAATGTGTCATCCTTTGGATGAGATGTTAAACTGAGGCCCCCTCTGCCTGAGTCAGTGGTAGCTCAGGTGGATGTAAAAGATCCCATAGTACCTATCAAAAGGAGTAGGAAAGTTTCCCAATGCCTGACAAAATTTTCTCTAGTACTATAAATACCACCTTGGGTCTCCTCTGAAAAGAGGATCCTAGCCTAGTAGGGCTAACCTGGTCAACAAAGGATGAATAAATACATAATTTTATCTGTTAAACTTATGTCTATTTTGTTTCTGATATTGTATCACACCTGCATATTTTTGTCTGCATGCGCACACTCTCTGAATTATATGGGTATGGGACAATGGATTTTGCAAAATATTCTTATTTCAGTATGATCAAGGTAATGTATTTATGATGTACTTTCAGTGCTAAGTCTTAATACACTCAGTGTTAAGTTGGCATATTTTATTTCCAATGTTCAGTGGGCGTTATATATTTTCCTGTATAATGGTTACCCAGGAGGTATTTAAGTAGTAATCTTTGCATTAATAAAGCTGTGAGTCTATCTTGATACAAAATATATATGTTCTTTGTATTTCCATATTTTACATAACTTTTTTTCAAAATCGGTTGCTACAATTGTGAGAAAATAGATCAGACTAGTCTGAACACAAATAGTAGACAAATACACAAGTGCATCAACCTTTGCAACTATAAATGGAGTAATATGGCAATTGCACAGCAAGGGTGCATTTCTGAACTCTTAACAGGCTGTTTTGCTTTCTGAGAAAATTCATTTGTAGCTGTTTAAGGACATGGCCACCTAATTAGACAAGTTTACTTAACATTACTTTTAAAATACCATGACACTGTAAATAGTCTTATAATTGATTCTGTAACACAAGAAATCTTTGATGAATGGGTACTTGTCTGTTCTTTTATCTTCATAATGATTATGAGGTATCAACTATGATTTACATAAAATAGCAAGAATTCTAGGCAAACAGCATGATGTTATTTCCTTTTATTTATTTTGTGGTTTCAGTATACCGGGTGGCCACAGTGGTGCAAAGGTTAGAGTTGTCACCTCACAGCAAGAGGTTCTTTGGTTTGATTCTTGGCTGGGGTGCCTTCTGTGTGGAGTCTGTATGTCCTCCCTGTGGTTGCATGGGTTTCCTCCGAGTGCTCCGGTTTCCTCCCACATCCAAAAGACATGCAGTAGGTGGATTGGACACTCTAAATTGGCCCTATCTGTGAGTGTGTGCCTTCTGTGGAAGGTTGGATGCCGGGCTGGCAACTCAACACTGTAAAACTCCACTGCCAATCATGAGCAGACAGACAATCTGCTGTGGTGACCCCTAACTGGGAAAAGCCGAAAGAAGAAAAAGTGGTTTCAGTATACCAGCATCTGATATACTCAGTGATGAAACTGTCTTCATTTTGCCATAACATCTAGTTGCCAGTATCTGCAGTTATCAATGAAATATAGTATTATATGTCATAACAGAGAGGGTAAGGTGAGATATGCCTTTACTATTTGTGTGTCTGCTTCAGATAATGCTATGTGAAGGAGGCTACAACTTTAAGCAGATCAGCATGTCTTATGTCAAACAACAAATACATGGCCATATTTGTTTCCTGCTCCAGAAACAGTATTGTGTTTAGGAAATATGGTAAAGGGGTAATTAAGTTCTTTGAAGTTCTTATTTTATTTTCAAACAAAATGTGACACATTTTTTCTTACAAGTATTGTTATCTGTAGGTACTTGTAACTCTCTACTGTCTGCTCTGAGAAAATAAACTGAAAAAAACATACTTCCAGAACAATCTGTGTAGAGTGCAATTCACTGCAGGATAGATTACCATGCCAACCAAACATGTATTGTGACAACCAAACCTGTATTTAAGTTACCATTACTGATATTGTTGAAATTATTGAATAATTAGCCAAATGACTAGAAAATTGATTGTGATTACTTGAATAATTGGATAAGTTCTGCTTTCCTGATCAAAAAGATTACAACAGGTCACAATCGCTTATCAGCTGCTCAGATGTGGAAGCTGCATCCTTGTTACTAAACATTTCTATAGACTGATGGTGGTATAAATTTGCTCTTTCCCAGAAAATTTAACAGTGTAACTTCAACTTTATTTTTGGGGACAGCTGTAGACAACACAGTATCCAAGAGAAGCTAGTCAGAGGTGCCACCCCACATTTTGTTTTATCTTTACACATTATAGACAGTAATGCTGTCTGACCAACACTAATGGTCGTTGACCCATAAAGCCCATTTTTTTTTCACAGCCACTTCTATCCAGCATGAAAGCTGTATGAAGCAATGCATTGCCTTCCTTCCCAGTCTGGAAATATTGTTATGAAAACTGAAAAATGTCATATCAGTCATCTAGACATGTCACTTAGAAACTTGGCATAGGAACTATTTCACTATAATGTTTGTAATTTGCTGAAATTAAAGTACAGGGTAAGAAAACAGAAATAAAACATAAAAAAGAACAATACATTGCTGGGTTTCTTTGTAGTAAAACTTACAAGAAAGCCACTGATGTAACAATTCTGTGTGATACTAACACCCCAGATCAGTGGCCACAGCATTCTTATCAACAGTATGCAGCAGGCAATTCTTTGAGTTTAGAGTAGTTATACATGGATGTATCTATGAAAGCAACATCCAAAAAGTGTTTACTAATGTGAATAAGTGCCTTTTGCTGTCTAAAACATACGGTATCATTATAAAAAAGTGAACACTGAGTTTGAAGAACGAGTTCAATACATCTCTCAGTCTTTAATCTTAAGTGCTAATAGCTACAAAGGTCACTCAGTATTTCTCTACACTCTTAAATTAAAAAGAAAAATAAATGGCCAAGATCAGATTTTCTAAAATAAAACAAATTTAAAATATATGATCAGAGCCCATTGTTAATAAATTGCAGGGCTTTTTTAAAAATATTCTAGCATATATCATTCACACATGACACCATTTAAAAAAAATGTCATGTCTGTCACAAAGGCAGATACTGCCAGCCCAGCTATCTGGGATTTTGTAAATAATTATATGTCATTTGTGAATATCAACATGATGTAAACAGGATGGTTGTGTTACAAATGTATTAGAACTGTATGTCATGTGTATATCAAACTGCTTGAATGTATTTGCAAAGTGCTGTTTGAAATGTAATCATAGTGTACCCAACTGGAAAAGAACAGAAATGTACATGCACTATTTAAATGTATATATTTTAACAGTGGAAACTGGAATACTGGAGGTTAACTTCAGAAAAATAGCTGAAATTAAATTACTTTATGGCTACATAATAAAAGATTATATATTTCAGTTTCCATGCAGCAAGGAGACACAATGTCTAAAGTATCTTTGAAGTGTTTTATTGTTTTATGACTTCCACCTTTATGACTTCCATCATCTGCCAAAGATCTGAGGAAATGCCCTTGTCTATGTATTTTAACAGGTAGATGCTAAATGCTACCAGCTACCATCAATGGTTGTTTTGGGGGCAGGAAACTAGAAGTCAGACGACAAGCAATGATGTAATTCTTTAAGTTATCCCAGCAGTAATATTTGAGATATTAATTTGAGAGGTCTCTGAGAGAGACAGCATCCTGTATTCTGTCTTGGACCTGACAACAACAGGAACCATTCACCACACATCTGCCTTGCTCTTAAGTAAGTTAACTAGGGTATAATAATTCTCTAAGATATGGTCAGGAATATAACAAAGCTTACATTAGATATTTTTCTTTAATTTATTTGAGACTGTTCTACAATGTTGTTTTAAATATTTTGTTTGCTTTTGAACTCTGGTGTCACTGCAAATATATATTTAGTATTGTCTTGTTCTTTTATTATTTATTATTAAATATATTTAAACCTTTCACTGTGGCTGATCTGTGTATGGATATTTAAGTTCTGAGATACTTGCATATTTACTTGGTGACACTGTGTGGCCCACTCCTAATAGCCTTGCTCTTGGTCAGACTACCATTTGTAGTGATAGTAACATTACACAGTAAGATTGGACACCCTTTGCTAAGGGCCTTACATTAGCTGATAAGGAGCTGGCTGGTGGCAGTGATAACTACCTTATAGTCTGGGCAAAGAGGACATAGCTAGTAAACCTGTGCCAGCCTTTCCCAGGTGTGTGTGTGTGTGTGTGTGTGTGTGTGTGTGTGTGTGTGTGTGTGTGCGTGTATAAATCAAACCTCAAAGTGTGTGTGTGTCAGCTACTTGGGCAGGGACATGACGCACTAGTTGGACAGAGATGGTGCTGGAGGAGGTCTTGGCTTTGCCACTCAGCTGAGATCTCAACTCTATACTTTGCCAATGTGGGATGGTCTTACTGGGGACCTGGAGAAAGAAGGAGAACCAGCCCTGGACTGACTGTGGTCCCTTTGTACTCTTAAGGGAAATTGCACTTGATGCAGAGAGCTGCATCTGGAAATACTGTGTGTGTACCTTGTCATCCTCTCAGTGTATGTTCCCACTGTTGCCAGTGGTGAGCATTGAGGCTCCTAGATTACTGGTGCAGTGGTGGGGCATCACAATGTCATACACAGTGTTCATATGAACCACACAGAAGCTTACTGCATCAGACATATAATGAAAGAAGAGGGAGAGGCCACCCTAGAAGAAGCAAGAACAGGACTAAAGAAAATTAAGTCAGGGAAAGCAGTAGGCTCAGATGAAATCACTGCTGATATGATCAAGGTGTTGGGAGAGATAGGGGATAAAAGGCTCCTAAGGGTACTCACAGCAGTACAGTGTGAAAGACATATCCCACATAACTGATGAATAAGCATAATAGTTCCAGTGTACAAGAACAAAGGGTAAATCCACAGCTGTGGGCAGTACAGAGTTTTAAAACTCTTGTCACACTGCATGAAAGTTCTGAAGAGGGTGCTTGATAAATGAATATGAACAGAAGCAAAAAGTAAGATGGGAGATGAGCAGTTTGGATTCAGATCAGGATGCAGTATGGCTAACCCGGTGTTTGCAGTGAGACAGCTAGTTGAGAAGAATCTAGAGATGAGGAAAGGGTCCAACTAGGCATTCTTAGACTTGGAGAAAGCATATGACAAGGTCCCAAGAAAGCCCCACAGAGGGTATGTCAGTAGGAGTGGGTATGCATCAAGGTTCAATTCTGAGCCCATTGCTATTTATACTGGTGATGGACTACATCAGCAAACAGGTTGGAGGGGACAGATCATCAAATTTGCTGCATGCAAATGATATGGCATTGCAGGCAGACTCTGAGCTAGAACTTCAACAAAGGATAGGAGAACAGAATGCAAAACTGAAGGCACACAATATGAAACTGAGTATAGATAGGAAAGTTGCAATGGCAGCAAATGGAGGAAATCAGAAGAAGCTGAAATTTGAGAGAGAAGAGAAAAGAGTGGAATGAGTTAAATGCTTCAAGTATATGTGAAGGGTAGTTGAGGAGAAGGGAAGTCTGAATGAGGAAGTCAAAGCTAGAATTGGAAGGGCTGCAGTCAATGGGTGCAAAGTGTCAGGGGTACTGTATGACACAGAAATACCAAAGAAGCTGAAAAATACGGTGTACAAAACACTGCTGTGAACAATATTATTGCATGGTACAGAAACCTAGGCAGTAAAGGCACAGTAGTTGAGGAAGCTAGGCGTGATAGAGATGAAGCACCTGAGATGGGTGATAGGATGCACACTGTGGGGCAGACAAAGAAGTGAGGATATCAGAGCAGAAGCCAAAGTAACTGCAATTGCAGAGAAGGTCAAAGAGAAAAGTATATAGTGGTTTAATGCATGTGCAGAAAAGTAGAAGACAATCTGGTGAAGTGGATTTGGGACAAACAGGAAGAAGGTAAGAGGAAGCAAGGATGTCCTGCAAAGAGATGGCTGAATTTTGTGATAAAAGACCTAGGACAATCAGACATGACTGTCCAGAAAGGTATGATAGTGACACTGAATCACAAATGATGGCAATGGTTGACATGACACCCCAACCCCATGTAGAAACAGGGGAAAAGGGTGGTGATGATGATGCAAATTAACTCTGAAAAAGTGCAAACTGAGACTTTGGTACATGTTAAGAAACTGAAGCATTAAACAACACCAAAAGTTTAGGTACTATGAATTTGATAGACCCAGTGCTTGCAGGAAATTTGATTTTTTTCCCCAAAAAGATAGTAGAACTTTGTAATTGTAAACCATATGCTGCCAGTTTTTATTAAAGATTTTATACCTGGAGCATCCAATAACTTTCTTTTTCTATAAAATGTCAGTTCTACATGGAGTCATAAATGATCTTTGTAAAAAAAGTCCAAGAGAATAATCTCCTAAATAAGGATGATGTAGTAAATGTAGTTGTAGTTTCTGTGAATACTTTTTGTAAACGAGATAAAGAATTGTGAAATAATATTCTATATAACTCAGGAATATCATCATGACCTGGAGCTTTACTTTCCTTTAACTTTTAATTTGCTGCTTTATTTATATTATAGAAATTTTCCTTATTTACACAGAAAATATTTTTGTATAGTTATTATTATTACCATTTTAAAAAGTCATGAATTACGGTTTAATTTTCTATGCTACTATTTTGTGAATTAATTTTCTCTGTGTTATTCAATCAGTTCAGAATTTCTTCCTCATCTGTATATTTCTTATTACTACCAGGGATCTATCCATCATTGATGTGATTAGCTTTTGCTATCATTTTGGATCTCAGACCTAATTTGTTATCAGGGAAGCCCACAGGATTTTTTGCAGGGAGGTACAAACCCAGACCACCCCAGCCCCTCACCCCCCCCACACATAGCCATTCCAGTGTCCCATTACTTGGCTATTTCACATCAGTTGCCATAAACACTCTTCAAAACTCTCAGTGTGCATGCTGTTTTATGCCTTAGTTCTGCAATGATAACAGATATTTGGATTTAATTTACAACTTTTATTTCACATTTTATAGCACAAACACTGATAGGCATTTGCTAAATAAAGCAATAGTCTTACATTGAAAACATACTTAGCATTAAAACTTTTCTGCCTTTGAAACTCATATCCACTGAAACAGCACTGAAACCCACGTTCAAAGAAAATGCATCTGGCCAGTGGTGGGTTAAGTTTTCCTTTGGCCTGTTTTCAAATCATAGGCCCCTTGAACACCTTTTTAGGACCATGCAAAAGTTCTTTGATTCACCTTCCTAATTGTATTAATTATAATATATAATAATTGAATTATATTCATTGTATAATACAGCATCACTTGCTATAATGTGTTTTAAATGTATAGTTTTGAAAATTTTTCCAGTAAGAAATAAAACAAAACATATGACCTGATAATGACAAACTGCCTAATTCAGAACATTTCAACCATAAAAGGCCACTCAGACTTCTGTCATTACAATCCACCAATATCAGTCAATATGCACAATCTCTGCAGAAGTAAAAGTCATCTGAATAATTCCACATTAAAGAGATCTGAAACTAATGAAAAGGTTTTTGCTAGAAAGCAACTTTATATTTCAGTGTTTCATCTACAAATTCAGTGCCTGCTGCCTTTGAAGAATAAATTGCCTGTCTTACATAAGAAAGTGGTAAGCTGGTATATTGCAATAGGGAATGGGTAGCAATCTGAAAAACAGGTTCATAGTTACTAGGTATCTCATTCAAAGGACGACATACTCAGGACTGCAGCACCCCACCCCGTTAAAATACAAATCTACATGCTGTGGGAATAGAACCTACAGCCCTTTACAACAAGATGCAAATATGCTACCTACTGTGCTACTAACACTGCTTTGAAAGTCTATACCACAATAGTGATACCATTTGTTAAACAAAACAGTTGCGCATTTTAAGCAAAGTTAGCATGAGCAGCAGTAAAGTTCTCTTCCCTTGAACCTCACAATTCCTTGAAAATGCACTTGAACATAAATTCTACCTGCTAACTCTAACTAGGGCATTTCAATCTTTCTCACACATATGCGCACACACACACACGCACACGCACACACACACACGCACAGACACACACACACACACACACACACACACACACACACACACACACACACACACACACACACACACACACACACACACATATCTCAATCTATTAGCACAAGAAATCTGGACAAAGCCTGTGATAATATTGGGACAAAGGCCCAAAACTAGGGACTCATTTAGAAAGTTGCTAGAATAACAGGATTTGTATTAGAATGCATTTTCTGAAGGATATGAAGTCTGAAACTCAAATGCATGTAATTATTTAGTAACTTAATTCTGAGCTCATCTAGTGATTTGTCAAAAAAAAAACTGAATTTTTATGAGGAACAGACCAAAAATATAAGGCAAAAATCTGGACACTTTGTGAAAATCTGTACACTTGAGAGGTATGACACATATGGCACACATACATCCCCCTACCTCCTTAAAAAGTGGATAGAACAACAAGTTTTGCATTAGTATGCATTTAAGGAAGGATATTAAGTCTAAAGCTCAAATGTCCATTTGCTATATAAATTTACTCTCATCAAGTCTCAGCGGATCGCATCAGAAACTGCACAACTCTTTTTATTAAAATCTAAAACTATTGTATTTCTGTTAGAACCCACTCTTTAACTTTTTTTTTTAACTTTGTTATATAAGCTAGTAGTCTCTTAATCCAAATCCATTCATTTTATCAGTACTTTGTAAGTAACTGCATTATTTGATAAAGGACATGCTATCACATTATATTTTCTAGTTTAGAAACCAAATCATTTGAAATATATCCCCTATCGATTCTTGACATTATTACAGTATATCAAGAAGAGTAACGTATAAAACAAAGAATTTGATTCAGAAAAGTTATTAATATGTATAAGCTATGTCGATAAAGTTTACTAAAGCCTTAGCTGATGCCGAAATTCTGTGTGTTTATTGCACTAATATATTTTGTACATATACAGTTAGTATCCATATTATACTTCCTTTCATAGTCAAAGATTAAATTTTCAGGCATTTCCTAGACAATTTATCTCCATGTCTTAGAATCCAGTACATATTTACAAAGGTTAATATTCCTTTTTTTATATTCACTAAGGACCATACATATCATTACTTTGTCATCTCTGTACAGTCAATAGCCTTAGGCATTATAATAGAATTTCTCCATTAGATTTCTGCACTCCTTCTCTTTTCTTTAAAGCTAGAAATTGTTCATACTGCATATTCCTTTTTATTTAATCTATCAATATCTTACAATAAATGAGTTTCCTGTAAATGATCCACTTGTATGTTTTATGGATTTTTAAATATTTAAACTACCTATGTTAGTGCCACTGTTGAAGCCATTTACATTAAACGAAATGCATTTTAAAGATGACATCTTATATCATTCACATACATATTACTTTTACTGATTATCTCGATAGTAACCCAGATCCTTAAAATAATGGTTGTATGAAAACAAAAGAAAAACTATTGCTTAAAACCTCATTTTATTTGGCATAGGTAAAGCAAAAGTCGGTACTAAAGATAAGTAAACTACAAATAAACCATTTCCCTTCCATGGAACTTCAGGCCCAGGTTTAATACAAATCCATTAAAACTACCCTTCCAATTCTCTTTTATTCTCTTACCGCCACTTATGATAGTTGTTACTTAGACCTCTCTATAGATCAAGTAAATGCTTTATATAAGTTATAAGAATTTGATAAAAAAATCAAAACTATAATTGTCAATGGTTAAAACAATAGAAAATTTGATTTGAACATGATTAATGCATATTGGTTTGTATCCATTTAAATATATGCTTAATATTTAGGTTCCTCAGTAGTTTCCAGACATGCAGTCGAGGACACCATCTAGGAAATCCAGTTTCCCAAAATACCAGAGTACTGTCTAGCCGATCAACTTGCTCAGAGTTGCACAGTAGACAGATGAAGGCTGTGGGAATCAAGTCCCAGATAACAAGAAACAGCCTGTCAACAACTCAGTTGCAATCCATTGCACTAAGTTCCAAGCAAAGTTTCCACACCACTCACATTTCTATCATTCTTAAGACCGTTCAACTTCCATAAATAAAGTCATATGCCATTTGCTCCAAAACCCAGAGCTACCATCAACTATAACTTAAGTGAAGCTTAAGGTACTCAAACAACAGTCATTTATAAACTATCTGAATGCTCATAGCATACACATATTCCAACGTTAACTAATGTGCACCAACAATATTGTATGGTAAGACACCTTACTGCATATCTTTGAAATGGGGAAAGGAAATGGAGCATGTGGAGGAAACCCATGCAAACAAAGGGAGGACATGCACAATTTGCATAAAAGGCACCCCAACTAAGAACCAAACCAGAGACCCTCTTGCTGTGAAGTGACAATGTTAGTAAATTCAAAAAACGGCAATCTGGAAGTCCGTGAACACTCTTTATTGTAAAAACTCTTAAGCGCTTTTCGTAAGTACTATGTACGAACTTCATCAGAGAATCCATTAGTGCAAAACACACCCTTAAATAACTTTTTACAGATCAGCTGATGTTACGCTGATTATTATATTTAAAAGACCAGCATCAAAAAACTTTTATCTTACATGTTTTAAAAATGTTAAATATCATTCAAAAATTATTTGGCTAGATATATTAAATAAATATCCACACCCATTCCTTTTAAAATAAGCCAAAAAATAATAAAACATTTTACTAAACAGTACATCATATTAATATATTGATTTATTGATATATTCATATATATAGAGCCCACATCTCCAACCCCCAAAACCTACCATACTAAATATAACCTTTATAATTTAAATTATATTAAAGCAAATAATAAAAAAAAAATATATATTGTATTATATTCCCATTAAAAAACAGACTTCATTCAGTGGTTCATTTACTCTCCCTAATAATGGGCCACCTATTCATTAAAGGAAAAATCGTTCAAAAACAGTATGGAATACCAAAAGTAAAAATTAATATTATAATAATTCATTATTTTACTTATATTTTAACCATCAATTAAATAGGCTCAATAGATTTATTAATTAATATTCAATAAATATATTATGGCTATTATTTAATATAAAGAATTATCAAATATTTGATGTTACCTAATTAAGCTACGTAATTTTAAGATGGGCATAATAGAGCAAATATCATTCAAACCAGGCCTGTTTAATTGATGGTTAAAATATAAGTAAAATAATGAATTATTATAATATTAATTTTTACTTTTGGTATTCCATACTGTTTTTGAACGATTTTTCCTTTAATGAATAGGTGGCCCATTATTAGGGAGAGTAAATGAACCACTGAATGAAGTCTGTTTTTTAATGGGAATATAATACAATATATATATATTTTTTATTATTTGCTTTAATATAATTTAAATTATAAAGGTTATATTTAGTATGGTAGGTTTTGGGGTTGAGATGGGTTTCTATATATGAATATATCAATAAATCAATATATTAATATGATGTACTGTTTAGTAAAATGTTTTATTATTTTTTGGCTTATTTTAAAAGGAATGGGTGTGGATATTTATTTAATATATCTAGCCAAATAATTTTTGAATGATATTTAACATTTTTAAAACATGTAAGATAAAAGTTTTTTGATGCTGGTCTTTTAAATATAATAATCAGCGTAACATCAGCTGATCTGTAAAAAGTTATTTAAGGGTGTGTTTTGCACTAATGGATTCTCTGATGAAGTTCGTACATAGTACGTATGAAAAGCGCTTAAGAGTTTTTACAATAAAGAGTGTTCACGGACTTCCAGATTGCCGTTTTTTGAATTTACCAGCAGTTTTCATTGTTTTTGGTGAAGTGACAATGTTACCTGTTGCACAATAGTGCCACACTCACTATCCTGTTGTGTCATAATTATGTTGGCAAAATATAGGGCAACACTTGCCCCCATAGCTATAGACTTAAGTGAAAGGGTTATTGTTTGCTTAACCACTATCTGTATGAGAAGGGTTAAAATGAAGTAGAGCTTTTGTTTCCTGTTAAATGAACTTCTTTATATATTTCATCTTGCACATCTGTAATCAAAACTTTGTCCATGCGGACATCATCCACACTTATAACACCTAAGTAATTCTTAGTGCTTTCTCAACTCATAAGCAATGATAGCAATGGTGCCTTCCAGATTCTTCTGTTTAGTGTACTAATTTGGCTCTTTACATTATTGGATCTACTTTTAATGTATATTACTAATCCACTGGGTTCAGCTCTTCAGACTTTCACTCGCTACCTTTGCCTACCAGGTTGGCAGCTCTTCTGCTTCAGTGAACACCAGTTTCATTTGCTTCCACATCACTACGTGATTAGTCATGGTTATGTTCTCCATCTGCACAGTATGAGAAATGGTTGCGTCTCTTTTGCACAAAAATTATATGCAAAGGACTCATAACTTTTTACATCCCTTAATTGCATCATACACCAGCAATACTTAAAGAATATTGAAGATATACTTAAGGACCTGTTTTCATTTACTTTTCACCCTACAATCATTAGATTATTCTGAATTCTGCTGTAAATGCAGTTGCATTTTTTCTTTGTCCTGTCTATTTGTAGGTTCTCTCTGTAGTCTGCAAATTCTGTACTCCACAGTCTTAGGGCTTCATTACTGACATTAACCCCCTTTTTCCATTTTGCACATGGGGTCAGGGTGTCCCATCAACACTAACCATCACCTAGAGCCAATGTTCACATCTCCAGGTGGCTAGTCCTAGAGTGATTGTTCTACCATACCACATATATGCATGGACTCACACCTATGGCAAATCTACCTAATGCATGCCTGTGGAATGTGGGGAAAAAAACAGTGCACCCAGACAAACCCATGTGAACACAGGGTAGACATGCAGACTCCACACAGAAGGCACCCCAACTGAGATCAAACCAGAGAACCTCTTGTGTGAAATGGCAATGGTACACGCCACCATACCTCTCAACCTCTTAGAGCAAGAAATCTAGAGAAAGCCATAAATAAAAGTGGGACAGAGGCCCCAAAATAGGGACAATTTTTTTAAATATTGTGCTTACAAACTTAGAAAGTTTATAGAATAACAGCTTTTGCTTTGGCATGAATTTCCTGAAGGGTATGAAGTCTCTAATTCAAATGCCTGTCATTATTTTCCAAATTTAATCTTTAATAATTTGCCACTAATTTGCCAGAAAACCACAACTTTATGAAAGACAGATCAAAAATATGAGGCAAAAATCTGGACATTCTGAGAAAATGTTGAGAGGTCTGCCTGCTGCATTACTGAACCAGTTTAACGTACTTGGTCTGCGGTCTCCGGATTTGTTTTGTGTTTTACTCAGTTTATTTCTTGCCTTGAGTTTTGCTGCATTACTGTGTTAGGGGTCATCCCATAATGTGTTAAAATTCTCCTTATTCAGTACAAGTTCCACAAAAGTACTCTCTTGAAAAGTACTTACTGTCTCAGTGGCATCTACCCATTCAACAAAAAACTAATTTATATGCACCTTATCAAAGTGGAGAATGGATAGTTATGTCCATCCAACCATCTTGTTTTTCTGACACATAATTACATAGCAATATAATAATCCTTGTCATGCTGACCAGCAATAAATCAGTGTTCTTTATGAGCATCACCTTTGTTGGACTTATGTCATTCTGTTACCCACAATCTTTAAAGTGACATTTTTATTCATTAAAGCTATAGCAGTCACAGCAAATGCAGACTTATGATGGAGTAAATTAGCTCCTTCACAGGGAATTTCATAGTGTAGTTGTCATCCAGGGACTAAAAATATTTTATACATTTTAAAGTACATGAGACATCCTTCCAGATATACCTGGTTGCCATTTTACTGCAGCGGTGGATGTACTATAAAGTATGCTAAAATCTATATGTAAAAAAAATATGTCCTCCTGTTTGCATATTTTCTTTGTATGGCTGTACCGTCATATTGATGTCAAGCATAGGGGCATGGATTTTGCTTACAGTAGACAAATATTCTGGGTAAATAAAAATTAATTTGTCAGAAGTTGTACCAAATTAACTGTGTGGTTTCAAAGCCACAATGTCTCATATATAATATCAAGCTGAGCCATTTTATTGGCAGTGCCTGTTAGACAGAATATCTGAGGCTGCCATTAACATTGAAATGCAGTTTCCTATGTAGTGATGTTGATATCGGGATAGCTGATAAATGCTTTATTTCCATACTTCTCTTCACATGACTTCATGTGTGTTGGCCACAGTGATGAGAAATTCATTGGAAGCTGCTCATATCAAAATAAAATACAAGCATTGAGTTTTCTGCTCTAGAAACAGAGTGATTTTATATGTAGCTCAGAAGCAGTTCTGAATAACATGAGGTTCTTTCCTTAATGTACAGTTAAAGCAAGTCTGTAATTCTGTAATAGTGGCTGTTTAAGGGGACAGGTGTATCAAGATGTACTCACCTTGCTTTATGTTTTATTCATGATGTCCTTAACATTTTGTCTGTCAGTTGGTGGTTTATAAATGTCCATTTTGTGGATTACAAATTCAATGTGTTTCATTTCTACAGTAAGTAAAAAATTAACTTAACCTGTCAAGTGTCCGGTATATAAGCCATGACAGTTGAATTCCGTAACAGCCAGAAAAAGGCAATGTGAACTAGATATAGTACTGAGGCCTTTTGGAAGTTTGCCCTTAAAATGGTTGTGAGCTAGGCTGATTTGCTGATTGGGTAGACATTGCTCTTTTTATCAGGTAAACTCTGAGAGACTGGTCTGAATATTTCTAAAATAATCTAAGTGAAACAATTGTACGATGTTACTAAATTATCGTCAAAGTCAGTTAACGTATGGCAGAAGTCGAGTTAGCTTTGGATTACTGTTAACTCGTGCTGACAGTCTTAGCATGCATCTGTAATTGTGCATGTTCTGTTAACTGAAGTCAAACTGATTTCAAGGGGTACCTTTGAAAGCAGATTTTACATAAAGTTCTCTTTGAACAGCGTAAGGAGACAAGATGCTGACAGTTATTTCAGGGGATGTTGCTATTGATTAACTCATGTTTATTACTCTTTGCAATCTGCACAGCTCCATAAAAATCTCAGAAAAGATGGAGCTTCCAAAGTAAAATGCCATCACTTTAATAATACTCAGCGAACTGTGCTGAGCAAGTGTTTATAATTTCATATCAGCATATAATTAATATATATTTTTAACTAGAGGACTCACTCAGCAAATAGGCTTTGCTTATGGTATCGGTAGGGAATGTACAGTCATAAAAATATACTGAGCACAAGTGTACAAACATAAAAATAAGGAACAGAGCTTTGATTGTATGTCAGAAGTTACACCGTTTGCAAGATTTACTAGTATTTTTTCTTTCCGTACTGTGTGTGTTTTCCCCATTTGGCTGAGAAAATTATGCTTGTATAGAATACGAATTACAGAAATCTCTGATTTTTACATATTGCATTAGCAAAGAACATAAGTACCCTTTGTGCTCATCAGTCCCTTTTTTCTGCATGCATTAACGTTTTTCTATATTCAGACAGAAGGCAAATTGTTATTTTGCATACATTCAGTTATTAGCTTGTGCTGAGGAATTAATGAAAACAATGGTTGTAATATGTACACAAGATTATTACACAGATGCAGAATATTGATTCTGACTTAGATGAATTTTAAACTAATATATACTGTGACTGCAGTTTCAAGAATATCTGGAAGCTGATATGAGAGATTTGTCTGTTGTTGTCTCCCAAAATTGTAACCAATGTTAACATAACTGCATGTTTACATCAAGTGTTTTGTTGTTCTTTCCATCACTTCTAAACTCTGTTCAGTGACAGAGGATGGTTTGCAGACTTGGTAGAAGAATACATCTAAATTATCCCATTTATTTTGTAGTCACTTATTTAGTCTGTCTAAAAAAAGATGTTTTAGCCTATGGGTGTCATATTAAGGAAACATGAAAGTAAATACAGTAAAACAAATGTAAACATGACCAGCCAATGTCTTGTATACTATGCTTGTTTGATAGACTATTTCCTATATTTTCTTTTTTTCAATTTTCTATTTCAATTTCTTCATGTGATTGGACCATTTTCGATCATTTCACTGACTAGGCAACAGAGAATAAAACAAACCCATCATAATACATAATATTGACTGTGAACTGAGGGATGTGCAAGGCATGTTGTAAAATGGATTAGCCCAAGGGAAGAGTACTGAGGTGCAGTGAGGATACATGATATATGCAAATGTCTGAGACAGGAGATGACTCAGAGAGGGTTCTTAGGTTCAGATGTTATGCTTGTAACCTACCAGATGACAGAAAGCTTTACTGTTGTAACCCCAAATTGATATTTCTGACTCTCCATATATGTAGGAAGATTTTTTTTAACAAAGTAAATGACTGAGCTGTTCTGAATGCAAGTGATGCAATTTGAAGAAATAGCCAGGGAATTGTTATGGCTAGGCTTGTATAGGCCCTAGGGCTGATAGCCTAGTACCAACCTATGAACCTATGAACCTATAAGTGGAAGCTTATTCCACAACCCAGCAGGTACCGTGCAATGATTTGCCCCTTGTGTAATTGATACTTAGTTTGCCTGATGTGGTCTCAGCTTCTCTGGTACTGTGTTTCAGGCATATGAGTAAGACATTGCCTTACATATTAGACAGATGTCACTGCTGAGTAACATGTAAGAATCTGAATATAATGACAATTCTTAAAACATTTCTGAATATTTCAAGTTTTCCAGCCTTTCAGTTTTTCCTACTAAGGGATCATTGCAGCTTTTCATCTTGTTTCAGGTGACTTGTTTATAGGCTATAAAATACACAAGTGTTTTCAGTAATGGAAGGGAAATGGGACGCAAAAAAGTGATACAAAGATTCCCCAAAGTGTTCTGTGGAATTAGAAAGGCTACAGAATAAGCTTTTCTATATTTGCTTGATACACACTAGTCAAAGTTTACCATTGTTCCTAGATCTCTTATGATTGTGTATTTTATGACAAGATTATTTTGCAATCATAATTTATATAATTTTCATGACGCTATATTTAATGACATTAAAGGTGATGTCATTGCTACTGCACTTGGGTATATGTTTTTTGCATACCATCTTTGAAAACTTCATCAGCTTTTTATAGACACAATTATATTATATTTTTCTTCTTTGCAATCCTCAAAAAAAGTTAAAGCCAGCAGCACTGCAATATGCTTCAGCTATGAATGATGCATAAATTGTGGGAGGCACTAATTAGTCATTTAATTATATTTTTTTGGATATCATCATTTATAAGGATACTACAAATTATATATTTAAAATCAATAATTTACAGGAAGACTAATATTTTCTAATAGATATTTGTATTTTAATAATTGCCACCCTTTGCATCAAAATAAAGGATTTATGAAAGCATACATGATTAACGTTTTGAAGCTAATGTCAATTGTATTTTTAAATGAACTGGATAAATTAATAGCCTTTTTTTAGCTAGTGGACATCCATTCCATATGGTGGAAAATAATGAAATGGAAGTTAGAAGAAATACATTTGCTGTCTGAACCCAATCTTGATGGTAAGCCTGCTATTAAAAATATGCCACAAAAAAGACAAGGAAATCAAAGTGTTCCTTCTAGATCAGTGGTATTGATGTATTCTCATGCGGCTAATGACATTAAAGAAATTGTTAGAAAACACTGAAATATATTTTATAGTCTAGAAAATGGGTATCTAATTGTATTTATGTTCTCACTCCTCATAAAACCACAATTAGAGGAATTAGAACATAAAACATATTTATTATAGGTTCAGAGGTAAGTATTAGGTAATCAGTCTGTAGACCATTACAAGCCTAGCCAAAACCCTGTTCAAAACTTTCCTCTAGCCTTGAGGAGGGCAAGACAAAATAGACTGTGTCAGAATTTGAGATTGTCTATCCAGTTATCTAGGTTTACTCTGGAGGTGGCATGAGTACTAGTTTGACATGCAGTAGAATTTTGTTTCAGGGCTGGGATATTAATCTATCATTCCAACATGTCTAATTTATCTGCTGATGAAGGTTTAGTTCCTTTAACCAAGTATTTGCAGTACCATTAGTTCTGTAAAGAATAGGAGTTCAAATAGGATTGAATCTTTCATGGCTTGAAAGGCTAGACCCAGATCTCCATGGAGGAGTCTGTAAGAAACTGTACAGAGAAAGGGTTGCCAACCTCACTTAATAAATAAGATTTATGAAGACACTGATCTTTTTAGTTATGAATTTCTGCAGTCCCTCAGATTGTGTGATATGTTTAGACAAGTACATGACAAAAGGTGCATTACATTCAATAATGGGTCTGATAAAATATCAGTAAAGTGGAATTAAGATGACTTTGGATATATGGAGATGCCTAAAAGGCTTTCCAAACTACTGTGTAGACATGATGGTCCAAAGATAAGGAGTTATCAACAAGATTGCCTAGATTTCTTACATCAACCACTTATTGCAGGGGTGTGTCACCTATATAAGTGAAACTGTTTTCATTACCAAAATAAGCTATACTACATTTTTACTTTAATTTGAGACCATTGTCCTTGCACCAACTGTTAACATGGTCTAACCCATGTTGGAGCAATTTTGATTCAGTTGAAGATGGAATAACAATACCCAGTTTATAGTCATGAGCAAACTTAGTTAAGCATAGGCCAGGAGTACTGTCTTGAAGATCTGAGAAACAGATGCCACATAGGAGAAAGAGCCCAAAACTGAGCCTTATAGTACACCACAGGTAACTTTTTTTGCTTGCAGAAGTGGCATCTGCAACTCTGCCAGACAACTATTTAGCTATCCCTCACAGAATATAATGATTTATATTCAGATTTACAAGTCTGTCAATAATGCCTGTATGGGGAATAGTGTCAAAGGCCTTGGCCAGGTCTAGATATGCTGTATGCACTGCATAACATGGAACAAGTGCATATGACACCAAGTTACAAGAGGGAAGGCATGTTTAAATTTGGTAGCTGCAGAAATCTAACTTTATAAGGGAAGGCATTACTTTTGTTAATTATGATAATGGATACATCTCAAGGATCATTATCTCTACGGTTCTAAAGGGGTGGTGCACCTTGCTCAGTGTGTATCTTGTACAGCTTTTTATGTAGGCAAGAGTAAACACCAGTTAAACAGTGAATATATGAGCTTATAACATTCAAAAGATGAATGAAAATAGCAAACTTTGTATGCACAGTAAAACCTCTATGAAGTTTGGTAAATTTTATTTTGTTGTCTTAGAATAAGTACTCCCGCTTATCGGAGGGGGGGGGTTATAAGAGACTAGACTAGAATACTGAGAACTTGTATGGCAGAGATTAAATGAAGGCCATCTGTCTGGTCTGAACAACAGTATTTCTGTTTTCAGCATTTTAAAAATGAGGTTAGCTAAATTATAAGACAGGCTGTTTAATGTTTGCATTTTAGTTTTTTTTTAAGTACATAATTATATGTTTTAAATGCACTTTATTAGTTGCCATCATTGGGATCAGCTGATTTCAGATAACGAGATGGTGAACAATAAATTTAAATTGTGGTTAACATTTGATAATTGTTCTGAAGAAGTCTTTGAAGTTACTGGATGGAAGTACTTAAAAACAGTAAAGGTTTTATTTTCCTTTTTAAGTTCTGGCTTTCTGAGTGTTTTTTGTTTTTGGTTCAAAGTATAACACATTTGTTGTCATAGCCTGTCATTTGTCTCTGGATGAATTTTATAAAATATCTGAAGTTGTTTTCTTTTGTTCATGCTGGAATGTCATTAAGTCTGAAGTTTGACCTGTGGAATTTGCTTTAGAAGTTATCAAACATAGCAAGCATATTTCATATGAAGTGAATTGGTTAGATAAAAAAAAAGAAAAGCAAAAGAAAATAAGAAAAGAAAAGAAAAAGAAAAAAATGCCAACAAGTTGAATAAATCCACAACTTGGTAGGAACAAGTTTGTTTTATTATGAATTGGTTAGATGTCTGGTGTGGAGGCCAGACATGCACAAGAGTTCTAGAATGTAGTGAGGTTACGATCGAGGATCTAGCAGATGACTTAGAGCAGGATGGCTACATTTTTGTGTTTATTTGCTTAGTAAAGTGTGTTTTTTTTGTGTGTGTGTGTGTGTGTGTGTGTGTGTGTGTGTGTGTGTGTGTGTGTGTGTGTGTGTGTGTGTGTGGTGTTAGAACCTGACATTGTTGTTGCTCAGACTCATCACCTTGCAATGAGGATCTGGTTTATCTGCTGGAACAGCCACTGGTTTCACCATGAAAATGAATTTCAAAGGGCAGACTTAATTCTTTACAAACTTACAGAAGGATATACATGAAAGGTCTGGTTTATTGCAGATGATAAAATGTATTTCTACTTTTGTATAGTGAAAATAACCCTTACATTGATAGCCTGCAGATGAGCCTATGCATATGATGTGACCATAGAAAATGCCACATTCTTATTTAGGTGGATTATCAATAAGAAAAGAGAATAAAAAAAAATTCCCATAGAGAAAATAAATCTCTACTAAAAGGATGAGCATGTACAACCATATATCATCATTACATGAAGTGAAATTACACCTTCTAATGTTTAAGACTTGTCAGGTGTTGTTTTTGACTAGGACCCTTGAGCCATCTGGAAATGGCTTCCTATGCTGGAATTCTTTTGACCTAAGTATCATCAGGCAATTTCTAGTACACTGCCATATAACATTTCTGTGAAAATCACTATATTTTTGCTGCAATGTGAAGAAACTATACCATGCTGTCTGGATGGTAAGTAAATATGACAGAGGCACTGTGTATGTAGTTTAACCACCATGAAGTCTACAGTGAATGAATGTTCTAGAAGAAATATTTATCAGATGACATGAAACTTTCTGCAACTCTCTCTCTCTCTCTCTCTCTCTCTCTCTCTCTCTCTCTCTATATATATATATATATATATATATGGGTCTACCTGATAACGCTGAAACTGCAAAACGCCGACGACAAGAACAGAGACACTGGAAGATTGACAACGGAGATGATTGACAGTTGAAAATCCCGACGCTGAGAACACCAACATGTTAAGCTAAGTGTGGGGTTACGGTTAAGGGTGGATTAAGTGAGTTAGGGTTAGGGCGCGGGTCAGGTGAGTGTGTGATAGTGGGGGACCTTAGGGTTAGGGTTTGGGTTAAGGTTAGTGCATAGATAGTTGTGTATGTAAGGTTTAGTGTAGGTTTGTAAGATTTTTGGTGTGGTTGTGTTGTGTTTGTGCTTTTTGGACAGGGGATTTGTTTTGTTTGTTGATTGTTGGGATTGTGGTTTGTCGGGTATGTGAAGTTTCGTGTTTTTGAACTTTCGGTTTTGTGGTGTTGGTGATTTCGTTGTTGGTGTTTTCGCATGTCGGTGTTATCAGGTAGACCCATATATATTCACACATTATAGTAAACATTGTTGTCTTGTAGCAAATACAATATTTGAACATATGGATTTTGAAGAGCTAATTGGAACCATTTATATAATGCACTCTCTCTCTCTCTCTCTTTCTCTGTCTCTGGGTCCTTATCAGTTGATCGAGTTTTCTGAAGCTTGAACTACATATGGTCGAGACCATATTTTCGTGTTTTTCAAAAGTCAGAGCTTTTGAATGGAGATCACGGGTACACCAATGATTGGAAATTTACCCTTTTCCTCACTGTAATGTGTTCTCAAAGTTGTTATATAAATTTTGCAGGGGGTGTGGGGAGTGCAACGTGGCTTACCCCCCTTTTTGATATTTGAGTTCTCAGAAACTCGATCATACAGTCTCGTCAATAATTTTTTGAGTTTCTGAAAAGTTGATAATCTGACATAGACCTCTCCCCCTCTCTTTCTCTCTCTCTGTATACACACACACACTCACACACACACACACACACACACACACACATATATATAGATAGACAGACAGATAGATATAGATATAGATAGATATATAGATATAGATATAGATATAGATATAGATATAGATATAGATAGATATAGATATATAAGCTCCCTGAAAGAAGTGGGTGAAACATTATTTGTGGAGTCTGTCAGAAGAGATTTACTGTTTTTATGCTTTTGTTCATGGCCCATGGATCAATAATGTAAAATTATCAGCTGCTGACTCAATATAAAGAACGGAACAGGAGATGCTAAACTTGCTCTCTTAAAGGACCCATGTTAAAACCTGTTTTGCAGTTTGAACAAAGTGAATAATCAGGTGAAGACTGAAGTTACTCCCACTCAGGATGCACATTGAAGTCTGCTCCAGAGATTTGCTTGATTAGAGCTTGATGAACTTGAATTAAAGTATGGGTCAGCTGTCCGATATATTTGTATCCTCATAAAAATGTCTATCTATCTATCTATCTATCTATATATATATATATATATATATATATATATATATATCAGAGAAATATGCATTTATGTATATGTCTAATGCTTATTAGAAGCTAAAAGAATTAACACGTTTTCATTCTATTTTATATACAGCTTAATTCTGTATGAAATTATAAGATGCTTTTTGAAACTGCAGTATACTTTCTGAAACTTGCAAGATGCCCCCTGACCTAGAAATTGCTAGCACAGCAAAATTCATGTTTATGCCTTTTGAAAATGTACTGAGAAGCAGGTGATTATCTGCTAGGTCAGGAAGTAATAAATGAAACAATACCATATTCTATAATGTTATGATTTTGAACAATTAGCTCTGTTCGTGTTATGAGAACATGCACAGCTGCGGAAAAGAAGAGATACATAAGACAAAGGACTGCTTGAAGAATCTGTACTTGCTTTGTGCTCGAATTAACTATAGTACATAACATAGTGGGAAACTGTATCTAACCGGTGGTCACCAAGGCCACGTTGTTTTTCTTAGGAAGTTTTTCATAAAATTGATAGTGCAAGCAGAAAATTATGGATAAACAACTGCTATGTAATGATGATGTTAAAACTTGTGATCTGTTATGCCAGCTTGGTAGGCAATGTCTTGTTAGAAAGTGTATAAAGATGAACTTACTTCCTGATTTTAGTTAGACACGTTTTTGTCTCCTGGCTGCAAGATTAAAGTGCCTTAACCTGAACCTACCGTGTATTGATCATTTTTAAAGTTTATTTTTCCTTTGACAGATTGGTCCTTCTGACCGGAAATCTCTCGCGCTAGCTCAGGTCAGATGGGCCGGGTGGCATCAAACCGTACTGGGAAGAAGCCACATCGGTTCTTCTGCTTTCAAAAGACCTCCGACTGAATTGTCATTCAAAAGAGGCCAGCCACTGTTTCTGATCTGCGATTGGAGGACGAGTCAACAGTTTTGGTGAGAGATCAATCACGGAGGCTCAGGTAAGGAGGAATTTACCTTTTCTTTGTTTCAGATCAGGGACTTGTTACAGTATTTGTTTTTGTCAGGGAGAGTTTTTGTAAATCAGGGGCAAAAAAGATTGTTGTCTTGTCATAGATCAGGGAAACAGGATAGGTAGGCAGTTATTCTAGATAAACTGTGAAGAAGTGAAAAATTGTGGTACCACATGATAAAAAGGGTTACGTAACAATTTCTAAGTTAAGACAACATGGGAAATAAGTGCACAAAGAGTTCCCGAGATCCGCCTTTAACCGAAGACGTGAAATATATGCAATTACAGCATGCCGACAATGTTAGATACTATACAAAATGGGTTAATAAATACACATTTGGTGGCAAATTAGATAAACCTTCACTTATCAAACTTGTCAACCAACTTAAAACAGATGCAAAAGGTCAGATAAAAAAGCAACGTCAATTAGGAGTTCCTCAGGCACACAGGTGGCTTGAGGAAGCAAACTGCAGGGAACAAAAGAATAAAAATTCAAAAGCAATGTTTTTAGATAAAGAAGACAATAACTTGGTAATAGCATCAGCTCCTCCACCCCCTCCGCTTCCCTTACCAGAATATGAAGCGAGTGGACAAGCTGATCCACCTCCGCTATATCCAGCTGTCCCT
Organism: Protopterus annectens; assembly: GCF_019279795.1. Lineage (NCBI taxonomy): Eukaryota > Metazoa > Chordata > Ceratodontiformes > Protopteridae > Protopterus > Protopterus annectens. The sequence goes on from NC_056741.1 coordinate 1,949,005,645, forward strand.
GCAAAACCAAAACTGTTTGTCAGAGATCCTATCGAGACTAGGTCTCAAACACGCAACTTAAGAGGGGATATTGATATTGTATGAAATAAATAAAAATTCACAAGCTATGAGTGAAGAAGAGACATGTCCACTCATAGAAGTACCAAATCCACTGGCAGAACAGGCAGGACAGGACCCAACTCTTCTAGTATATAGACCGTGGCCACCGGAAGACATCCGTAAAGCCACAAAGGGAATTCCCCATCTGAAAGTTAATTTTAGAAAATTCTTAGAAGACTTACAGGGCATGAGGTTAAGTTACCATTTAAATGGAGAGGAAGTAGAGAAAGTAGTCAGACAAATAGTGGGTCCAGATTGGCACATGATCAGTGGCAACTGGAATCCCCGTGACGCAGAACATAGGCCACTCCCACATAGTAACGCAGAACTGGATAACAGAGTGAAAGGTCTGACAGACCGAATTTCTGAGAAATGGAAACCTAGAGCTGATTGGACTTGCATTAATCAATGCATACAGCAAGAAGGTGAAACTGTTGATAGATATTATGGCAGATTATTGGAGTGTTTTAATAACCATTGTGGAATGCAGGTACCTGAAGACCAAACACATGATTCCCCATATGAGCAGCAGTTAAAGAATGCATTTTTGAAAGGCAGTATTGCACCCATTAGCAGCTTTATTACAAAGATTACTTGAATATGCAAGACCTGCCGAAAGGCATAGTACAGACTGGGAAGAAGGGTAAGAAAAATGCCCAGGGAAACAAACAATCTGATAAACGATCAGAGGAGTTTGAAGAGAGAAAGAAAAGGGGTGAATGTTTTAAGTGCGGAAAAAAGGGACATTTAGCAAGGGATTGCAGGCAAAATAAAAAGGTAACCACAGAAGACAAGGAGGGTGAGGACTGACTATATGATAGTCAAGAATCACTAGAAAGGAATAATCAAGAAAAGGCAAGTGCAAATGTGATAGAAGGAGTAGAGAATGTGATAGAAGAAATAGAGGATGTGCATGAAATCACGGATAATGAAGAAAATGAAATTTTAGACTTAGCATTATTGAGCCTAGAGCTCTACTTAGCAGACACAAAACTGGAAGTTACACTTCTGGTAGAGGGGAGGGAAGTTAAATTCCTGTGTGACTCAGGGGCTTCATGGACCCTGATACATCCTTCCAAACTACCAAAAAATTCAGAATCACTTGATTACATATTAGTGAAAGCAGCTAATGGACAGCAGTATCAGGATCCACTCTCCCACAACATAGCAATAACTGACCCTGTTTCAGGGATGACCCAGAAAAGCAAAATTGTTGTTTCTGCAAAATGCCCAGCAAATCTTTTGGGCAGAGATCTAATGCAGATATTTGGCATAGCAGTAGTTCCAACTATGCAGGGTATGGAAGCACAGCGACAAATGGATACTTTTGTAGTTCGACCGGAGGGTGAAAATATTATTGGTACAGCCAGGACTTGGTTACGACTGGTCCAGGGGCAGTAACCGAAGAACTGATGAATGTAGCCATCGGTAAATCCTGTTCCTTTGACACTGATAAACAGCATTTGTTGCATTGCACTCTATGTTACTGTAGTAAACCAGGACCTGATAAAGAATATGAGCAAGAAATGTTTAGAAACCATGCTAACAGATTAGTATTATGAAATCTGTACTGGGACACAGAAGGAAACAGTGTAGTAAGCTGTTCATTGCCTCAGGAATTCCTAGCACTTTATAAATCTAATCGATTACCACATGTGAGTTTGACTAAAGATAAGAATGTGAAGTAGGCAAACCTAGGAGAAAAAGTCACAAGGTGGGAAAAACAGACAGAATTAGAACTTTCAGAACAGGGTGTACAAAAGCAGAAGTTGAACTGGATAACACAGACACACCCAGCTGTGCACTTACAGGCAAGTGAGGACAGCTGAGTAGCACTCTTACTAGAAGAAGAAGAAAAAGCCTTACGAGACATACCAGAGACTCTCTGGTCAACAGGAAAATCAGATGTAGGACTTATTCGTACAGCAGGACCAGTCACTATCACGCCAAAGTCAGCATTTAGACCTCAAAAGAGACAGTATCCCTTGAGAAAGGATGCAGAAGTAGGAATTAAACCTATAATAGCAGCCTTACTTAAGGAAGGAGTATTGATAGAATCTCCAGATTCACCATGTAATACACCCTTATTTCCTGTTAGGAAAGCAAATGGAGAATAGCGTATGGTCCAAGATTTACAAGCTGTAAATGACGCAGTTATACCTAGGGCACCTACGGTGCCAGATCCACACACCTTATTAAATGATTTGAAACTTCAACAAAATTATTTTTCTGTGGTAGATATTAGCAATGCGTTTTTCTCAATAACGATACACCCTGACAGCTAACATTGGTTTGCATTTACATCTCAGGGGAAAAGGTATACATATACGCGACTACCACAGGGATATTGTGAGAGTCCAACAATATTTGCACAGGAAATGGCAAGTAAACTGGCGGGATTTATCCCACCGAAAGGCAGCCAGATTTTACTTTATGTAGACGACATTCTGCTGGCAGCCCCCACCCAGCAAGAATGCAGAGAAGATACCATAGCATTACTACAATTTTTAGCTACTCAAGGGCACAAGGTAAACAAAAACAAACTGCAACTTTGGAAAAAACAGGTCAAATACCTGGGATATGTAATATCCAAAGAAGGCAGAATATTAGATGAAGACAGAAAAACAGCAATATTGCAAGCACCCAAACCAACTACCAAAAAGGAAATTATGTCCTTCCTAGGTACGACTAATTTTTGTCGGAGTTGGATTCCAAACTATGCCTTGGAATCTGCTCCACTGACCAACTTGATATTCAAGAAGCCTATGGCAGCACAAGATTTATTACAGTGGACACCAGAAGCAGAATCAGCTTTCTGCAAATTGAAACAACTGATAGCATCCTCATTAGTTTTAGGATTACCAAACTATCATAAACGATTTTTCCAAACTGTAGATTGTAAGCAGGATTATATGACATCAGTGTTAACACAGCAGCATCGGGACAAACAATGCCCCATAGCTTACTATTCATCACAGCTAGACCCAGTGGCGCGATCCTTGCCCTACTGTGTACAAGCAGTAGTCACAGCTGCAATGGCAGTGCAGGCTTCAGCCTCAGTAGTGTTATTCCACCCTCTCACGTTGAGAGTGCCTCATGCAGTCACGATTATTTTACTGCAAGAAAAAGTAGCATATCTTTCTCCTGCTAGACATCTTTCCTGTATGACTATACTGTTGAGCCAACCTCATATGACAATTGAACGATGCACAACTTTGAATCCGTCAACCTTGCTCCCAACCCCTGCAGATGGCAAACCACACTGCTGCCTGCAGGAGATTGAGCAGAAGACACTACCTAGAAAAGATCTCATGGATGTTCCCTTGGATGATGCCGAGGTGACATACTATGTGGACAGCTCGTGAAGGAGGGGTCCTACAGGACAGAATCTAGTGGGGTATGCAGTAGTTTCTGATACTGAGATTTTAGAAGCAAAGTCTTTACCACACAACTTATCTGCACAAGCAGCAGTATTGATTGCTTTAACAAGGGCATGTACCTTGGCAAAGGATAAATGAGTGAACATTTTTACTGACAGCCAGTACGCTTTTTCTACTGTACATGTTTTTGCGCAGCAGTGGAAAAATAGAGGAATGATAACATCTACTGGTAAACCAATTAATCATGCGCAATTTATTTTAGATTTGTTACAATCTATTCAGTTACCTCAAAAGATAGCTATTTGTAAATGCGTAGCTCATACCAAACAACAGGATAGGATTTTAAAAGGTAATGCGAGAGCTGATACAGCTGCAAAGCAAGCAGCTTCAGCTTCAGAAGTATTTCTTTTGAGTGAGGAATTACAGTCATCTGAGATTTTAGATTTAGAAATGTTAAAAACAATGCAGACACTTATTACAAATGTAGAAAAACAAAAATGGATAAAACGAGGAGCAATTCTTGAGAAAGGGCTGTACATCTCCAAAGAAAGAAAACCAATTTTACCATCTAACTTGTTTAGATATGCAGCTTTGTTGAGACATGGGCAGTGCCATGTTTCAACTGTGGGGATGGTACAGTTAGTGAATCGAGTGTTTACAACGTATGGATTTACAAACTACACAAAAAATTTTTGTGCAGCATGCCATGGTTGTAACAAGCATCATGCACAGGGGGCACTGAAGCCTAAGCAAGGGAGTTTCCCTACACCACTGTATCCGTTCCATACTGTCTGGATGGATTTTATAGAGCTAAACAAATGTGAAAATAAAAAGTACTGCCTTGTCATTATAGATATGTTTTCCAAATGGGTGGAAGCTTTTCCAACTAAAAATCCAGATGCAGCTACTCTTGCAAAAGTCCTCATTAAAGAAATTATTCCTAGATTTGGCATACCAAAAAAGATTTATAGTGACAATGGCACACACTTTGTAAATCAAACTATACAACAATTGAGCCGTTATTTCGGGATTTCTCTGAAAAACCATTGTGCATACCACCCCAATCTGCAGGATTAGTAGAGAGGCATAATGGAGTTTTGAAAAATAAGCTTAGGAAATTGATTAGTGAGACACAAAAGAACTGGGTGCACTGTCTGCCTCTGGCACTGTTGAGTATGAGAACTGTTCCAAATGTAAAAGGGTTAACTCCTTTTGAAATTTTGTTTGGAAGGGCATATTATACACCTCAGTGGAAACCTCTCATGCCTGCAGACCAGGAGGCTGACAGTTCACTTGCAGAGTATATGAGGCGATTTTTGAATAACAAACTTTTGCAGTTAAATTCTGTTTCAGATAAAGAACAAGCCAGACCATCAGAAGCAGCAATAGTCCCAGGCACGTGGGTCTGGGTGAAAGTCGTGAAGAAAAAGAATTGGAGTTCTCCAAAGTGGGAAGGACCGTACCAAGTGCTACTGTCAACACCCACTGCAGTCAAGATCGCAGAGCGAGCTTCCTGGATTCATCTGACACACTGTAAATTGGTTAAGAACTTTGAACTGGACAAAAACCTTGTTACTGTTGTACAACGAGAACAAAATGACCAGGTATAGAGTAAACAGGGATGCAGAACTACCTCAGAAAAATTGTATGATTATCCTGATAGCTATACTGATAACACTGATCTTTTTGCTGTGGCCTTTCCTTTTTCCAGCCACACGAGTTGAACTGAACAAACGTGATACATTACTCATAGACTGGCATCCAAATTTTAACACTTACCAAGCAATTAAATATGTGTATGCTGTGACTTTTAATGTTTCAAACTGCTGGATTTGCACAGCTATACCAACAGCATACGGGGGATTATTGATGACTGCTGTCCCCCTAGGGGTCAATGAGACCTGGGAAAACTTGATTTTTGATACTACACCCATGAAATCACAAGACAAAATAGCATTGTATCTACCTGTTACACAAAAAGGGATTGTATGTTTTTATAAAAATGACACTGTTCAGGTGGGTTGGAGCAATTGCAATGTGACTGTTTGTTATAAATGTTATATTAAGGCTAATAAGGCAGAAAATATCTGTGATACGAACTATGACTCATATTTTGAAAAAAATGAAGATAACTGTTAGTGAAATACAGCATAATCCTGTTCTTTTGAAGCAACTTTCTATTATTGACAAAAAAATGTTTCATGCAGGGCGAGCATATATCAATACTAAAGTAGAGAATTGTTATTTTGTTTGTGGGAAAAAAGCATATAAATGGCTACCTGAGAACTGGTCCGGCAGTTGTTTTTTGGGCTACCTGGTTCCGGCCATACGACACACTGCAGCTTTGCCTCAGGGGAAAATTTGAAACGTCAGAGAGGTTAGCAGTAAACCTAGAAGTCCAATCAAGAGACCTGAGAATCCAGTGGGATGAATCTTAGCAGGGTGGAGAAACCATAACTCAGTGAAAAACAAAGATAAACTGACACATATGGACTTGAGTGACACTATTATATCATGGGCAGGAATAGCCCCTGCATATGGTGCAGTGAAATCAATTTGGGAGCTGAGAAAACTGTCCAAACTTCTCGAAGTTATAAGCAATGCAACTTTTTCTGCTCTCGAATTAGTGACTGATGAACTAAATGCTATGAGAACTGTGGTACTTCAAAACCGCATGGCTCTTGACTTCACCCTAGCGGCGAGAGGTGGTACGTGCACTTTAATCAAAGAAGAATGTTCGTATAACCAGCACTAGATAAAAGACCATCTTGAGGTGATCCAGCAAGTGTCGACCATGACCAAACCAGGCCGAAACCCTCTGACGGACTTTTTCCAGAATTTGTTGGGGGGGTGGGGTTCCATCCTAATGAACATCCTGATTGCCATTTGTGTGGGATTACTCCTATTAGGAGCATGCATTTGTTGTGGTATTCCCTTTATGAAAAAGTTAATCAAAGGTTTTATAGATATGTCAGTTTCTGAGACTTTGTATCAAAGTACTAAAATTGAAGAGTTGTTGAAAACTGAAATGCTTTCATAAGTCTAAACTGCATGACTCTCTTAACTGCAAATCCGGAATGGAAGAGGTTAGAAGAAGAAGTAAACTGTTTATGCTTTTGAAAATAGAATAAAAAGTATTAACGGGGAGAAATGTCAGAGAAATATGCATTTATGTATATGTCTAATGCTTATTAGAAGCTAAAAGAATTAACACGTTTTCATTCTATTTTATATACAGCTTAAATCTGTATGAAATTATAAGATGCTTTTTGAAACTGCAGTATGCTTTCTGAAACTTGCAAGATGCCCCCTGACCTAGAATTTGCTAGCACAGCAAAATTCATGTTTATGCCTTTTGAAAATGTACTGAGAAGCAGGTGATTATCTGCTAGGTCAGGAAGTAATAAATGAAACAATACCATATTCTATAATGTTATGATTTTGAACAATTAGCTCTGTTCGTGTTATGAGAACATGCACAGCTGCGGAAAAGAAGAGATACATAAGACAAAGGACTGCTTGAAGAATCTGTACTTGCTTTGTGCTCAAATTAGCTATAGTACATAACATAGTGGGAAACTGTATCTAACCGGTGGTCACCAAGGCCACGTTGTTTTTCTTAGGAAGTTTTTCATAAAATTGATAGTGCAAGCAGAAAATTATGGATAAACAACTGCTATGTAATGATGATGTTAAAACTTGTGATCTGTTATGCCAGCTTGGTAGGCAATGTCTTGTTAGAAAGTGTATAAAGATTAACTTACTTCCTGATTTTAGTTAGACAAGCTCTGTATTAGCATTTTAAAGTTTATTTTTCCTTCGACAATATATATATATATATATATATATATATATATATATATATATATATATATATATGTATATATATATTTTTTATGTAAATGGATATCCATCTGCATATTTATATGGTTTACATGCTAGCATAACTGAGTGAATGCACAGATAAGTGCATACGGAAATATACAGTTCATCATGCAGAATGGTTTGTCATTTGGGACTTGGGTTTGTTTGTCTATGTTGCTTTTAGTAATTTTTTGTTGGTGTAGATTGTTTGTGCTTTGCTTTTTAATGTTTTGGATAGACATAATATACAGTGGGGGATTATTTCCTTTGTGGTGTTTAATGTGCGCCGGCAGTGACTCCTTTCTGTAGGGAGATTTTTCCCTTGTTTGAATTGATGCAACAATGGAGTTGGTATACTAAGTCAGAATATGACCACGGATGGATGGTTTTCAGGGTATTGTCTATGTTTTGATGTATGTGCATGTCTGACCGGTAATGTAGTAGTCGGTTATTTTATTTGCTTATGTGCATTCATTGTGTTTTGTTGAATGAGAAGAGGTTCACTGTTCTGCTTTTTAGCTCAATGCTTACATATTTGTGTGTGTGTGTGTGCTTGTGTATGTGTATGTATAAATATACACACACACACACACATATATTTAATATATATGGAATTACTTAAATTGATTGAATACCATTTATGTCGATGTGCATAATACCGTAGCAAGTTGATCAACATTATGCATGTTGACACCTTACTACGTATGCACCAAGAATTAATCTCAGTGCATGCAAAACTTAAATAAAATAACGCAAAACACCATTTTTTTGCGGGGTGGGGGGGGCATGCAACCGAGATCACATAATCCCTGGGGAAAAGGAAATAGTTCCCTACCAAGGGATTGTCTTTCTCACTCTCCTGTTGACCATCTGTTCAGTCAAGCAAATTGTGTCGCTTAAACAGATGTCGACCAAAGTACAGAAGCATCAGGAACAGGTAATCCCACACAGACAGGAACAAGTGACTCAACAGACCGGTTTCCTCCCCAGTGTTATCAGTGTAGAAGTGCATCCATTTCTCACTGCTTCTTAAATAGTCATACATTTAAAGTCATACCCCCATATGACCATTTCTCAATACAGTGTTACATACTGTGAGATATAGACAGACTTTTTTAAGTATTCTTGAAGAAATAAATATTTATGCTGGACCTTTGGTGGTGTGTATTTGTTTTGGTCTGTGCATTCTGCGAGCACCAGGATTGTGTGTATTTGTGTATATATAGATATATATATATATATATATATATATATATATATATATATATATATATATATACACACACACACACTATATATATATATATATATATATATATATATATATATATGTGTGTGTGTGTGTGTGTGTGTGTGTGTTTTATATAGATGCACACACACACACACACACACACACACACACATATAAATAGTCTATAAAGTAAATGCAACAATAAGCAAAGGCAGCACCAAAAGGTAAAAGCTCCTGTGGTTCAAAAGAATAAACAAAAAGTCACTAGAATTAAAACCATCCACAGAGGCTGTACACGGCAGACTGCTGCTGGCACTGATACACCACTAAATAGTTCATACAAAATGAACGAAAATGCGGACGTCTACGAACAGTCCAATTTTATTAAAACAGTTAGCGCTTTCACCACGAAGGTCTGATGAAGCCTGATTATGTGACTGTTCGTAGAAGTCCCCGTTTTCGTTCATTTTGTATGAACTATTTAGTGGTGTATCAGTGCCAGCAGCAGTCTGCCGTGTACAGCCTCTGTGAATGTTTTTTATTCTAGTGACTTTTTATAAAGTAAATGCGTTAAATTGGTCACTTCAAAATTATCATTGACTGTTCCATAAGTGCATCATTGCAGTTACATCAGAATAAAAGAAATATATGTTTAAAATATATTTTATATTAATATAACTTTCTGTGTTTAGTATCAATGATCTTCTCTACAGCAGCTGATATATCTGTTTAGTTTCTTCAATTTTTTTTTAACACTTAGAATAGTTAAAAATGGTAAGTACGTTGTATATTTGATCTTCTTTTCGAGACGGTTCTTGCTACCCTGCAGCTTTATTTTGAGACACACTTTCAGGAATCTGTCTGTCACTTTTGGTTATTATGATTGTCAATGTCTGTGTTTTAATGTGACATTTTAAGTTGCTCCTGTGTATATTTCTAGAGTTCCTTACGCATAGCTTTCCATCTCCTCCACAAACTGTCCATGATCTTAGCTCAGCTGTTTAGCCTGCTACTCTAGCTTCAGGCTGCACAGTTTTCCATGTACTTTGTATGCTATATTTGCTCCAACATGGTAGCACTGCTGTTGTCTTTGCTAATTTATCTCCTGCACTTTCACTTTGTGTTCATTTTCAGGCATCAGCAATGTTACTGAAATAAGTAAATTTCTTTTCCGATGGCTAAGAAGTGACAGTTGAATTGGTGGGAGACTGGGTCTTTCTACTGGAATATTCATATATTTCAAAATTGTGAGATGGTAATCCTAATATAACTCTTGCTCCTGCTCTTTCTCCTGAAATTTTAATTCATTGTTTGGATAGTTCTCTCCACTTGCCCATTTGACTGTGTATAGTGTGCATTGGAATTTGTGCCTAAATATCCTATCCAGTACAAAGCTTCTACATTCCTCACTATTGTAGTGTAGGGCATGGTCAGGCATAACAACCTCAGGTATCCCTTACCTCACTTATATATGGACTTACTTTTACTTTTTTACATGTGGCAGTTTGATTATTTCAGGGAACTTGAAATAGTAGTATACCTGTATAAGGTATTTGAACTAGAAAAAAAACTGCACACACTCATCTGTCTGGAAGATGTACTGAGCATGCTGGTATTTCTTTCTTTTCATTGTTAATATGAACTGTGTTGAAGGTGACATATCTTTGCAGTGCTTGTTCTGTTTGTTATTTCTTCCTTGAAATTAATACAACAGATTTATTTTCCATGGAGACAATTTTTTTTTGCTCAGATCATTCGTTAATTGTGACACATTTGTGTTACTGTATTTCTAAGTTAGTGTTAGTACTTTTCTGGAATTCGTTTATTTTTCCTTTGCTACTAGTAGCCGCAAATCACCTTAAGACTTGCAAAATACTTGTCTTGGCTTCTCCTGTTTCTCCTAAGTAATTACTGGTTGATGCTCCAGATGGAGGAAAAATAACCAGCTGAAGCATTAACCTCAGATAAAAAGCAGTTTTATGGGTTAGGCTTGCCCTCCACAGCTTCCTTATTTACATACATGTACTCCTTGGTTATACAAACATGCAAAACAGAAATCTAAAAAAAATGAGAATCACTGTCAACACTGCAATAGATACAACACTGGCTGTGATTTTCTATGAGAAAGTAATTCATGACTTGTGTTTGATCATGATCAACAAGTTGCAGTCTTATCCACGTCACACCTAAACAACAACATGTAGGGATACCTTTTACATTTTTCAAGCCTGTCAGGCAAATATGCTATATTCAGGATGTTTTGCTGTGCACAGTTTCTTGCCTGGACTTTATTTCACTTTTAGATCATGCTTCTGTAGGTTGAGTCACATCATCAGGGTTGGAGATTCACTATAAAAAAAAACTTTCTAAAATGTTTTGTGAGGTTTCGTGGTCTAATTTCTCTTGAACTCCTTTACTATAAACATATTCTTGGAAATTCTAATGTCCATACTCTATGGCTAGCAATTCCATTTCTATTTGCATAATTGTATGCATCTGAAAAGGTTCATGACCAATAGACAGTTCATCTATGTTGATATATATATATATATATATATATATATATATATATATATATATATATATATATATCTATGTATATATATATATGTGTGTGTGTGTATGTATGGGTCCACTTCTAAATCTTGAAAGCTCATAATCTTGAAATTCAAAATACTGAAGTCAAAATCCTGAAAACTCAAAATACTGAATTTCATAATATTGAAAACACAGAGTACACCAACACTTACAATATTCCAACATAACGACATAAAACATATTACTATTCTCCAACTATAAGCAGTGAGGCAAGCACCCCTGCACCCCCCATGTGGAGGGCTGTGGCCCCCACACCCCCTGATACTTAAATACATCAACACCGAGATCGCACTCCACAGAAGAAAATGGCAAACATACCATTACATGTTTTATGACTGCCTGTTGTAACCTTAGTCATGTTCCCTTCTAACTTGCTATACAACAACATAACTCATGTTAGTGTAGTAAAGTGCGATCTCGGGGTTGATATATTTAAGTAGCAGAGGGTGTGGGGGTGCAGAGGGGGGCTTGCCCCCCTCATAATTGTTGGAGTAAACTAATATGCTTTGTCTTTTATTTGTTTCTCTATTTACTTATGCTGGAGTATAGTAAGTGTTAGTATCTTGTAGTTTTTTTCAATATTATGAAATTCAGTATTTTGAGTTTTCAGTATTTTTAACTTTCGAGATTTTGGCTTCAGTATTTTGAATTTCAAGATTATGGGCTTTCAGTATTTAGAAGCGGACCCATATATATATATATATATATATATATATATATATATATATATATACACACACACACACACCATTTTGACTAGCATCTACTTTCAGTACAATCTGGCATAATGACATAATGTCATTGGAGTATTATAGAGCTAGTGTGTCTGTAACCAATTTCTTAAGCATTTTAAAGTCTTCTAATTAGCTGCAAACTTTGCAAGATGATGCATCATTTCTAGTATCTTCTGTAAAGTGTGTTTGCCTTCTGGATGTGGCATTGGCACAACTACAATACTTTTTCCTCTATCATTTTTGACATTATAATATGACGCATTCATTTTTGACTGGCCTTATTTTACACTTGCTTTCATTTAACTTGAAACTCTGCTGCCTTAATTTATTCAGCTGAATTATTAATCTCTTTCTTGCTGTTCTTGTTTCTGAACATGAACTAATAGATCATCGGTTATATGTGTAACATGTTCAAAGCCTTCAGCAACCTTTGCAGCAGGTCTTTGGAGCATCTGAGTTATTGATGAAATGCCAAATAGAAATTTAGAGTCTCTACTTTTTTGTGGAATATTAAATGTATGTGATTTAGGGATTTTCCAGTATATGTGGTTATTATCTAATACTTAGCATATGGCATTTTTGAGACCATGTCCTCAACTTTGTGCAATGAGTAGTGCTGTCTCTTAATCACTTTTGTCAGATCCTGCAGAAAATGTATAAATGCAAATTCGTTCTCATTTTGTAGCAGTTGACATATTTACCCTTTCTGTTGGCTCCAGATGTTTAGGTTCATAGGTTGATACTAGGCTATCTGCCCTAGAGCATTTATAAGCCTAGCCAGAGTATGTTTGGCTTTCGCCACCCTTTTAGATTAGTTGACTGTGCCTCTGTATAGTAGGTCACAGAAGGTAGCCCTTTTAAGGTTTGTTTACTATACCTCTGTCAAGCAGCAACACAGAAGAGAACCCAGGGGTAAACTTACGATCTCCCATCCATTCATCAAGATTTCTCTTGAAGAGGGTCAGTGAGAGGCTCTGCCTGACATGGACTGGGATTTTGTTCCAGAGTGAGGGGAGCCTCTGGGATATGAATCTGTCCCGCCAGCATGTCCTATTTATTTCTGTGCTGAGGTTCAGGTCCCTGGAGCGTGTAGCTCTAAGGGATTTAGATTTCCTGAGGTGAAGCATGTCCATTAATTCTGGGTTGGACATGGCTTTATATGTCAGACACAGATCGCCTCTGAGTAGGATGCACGCAACTGAGTAGAGCTGGAGTTTCTTTAGCCGAACTGCATAGGGCATCTGTTTGAGCCCCTTGATCCTCTTGGTGAGATACTTTTGGGGTCTTTCCAGTTGCTGAAGGTGTCAGGTAAGGTACATCCCAAACGGGGCATTGTACTCAATTATGGGCCTGATAAGTGATGAGTAGAGGGGCACAATGACCTCTCTTGATCTAGATGTGAACCCTTTCATGATAAGGTGGGCTATATAGAAGATCGTTCTAACCACTTTGGCAACGTGATTGTCAAAGGCGAGATTGCTATCTACTTGGGTCCCCAAGTCCCTAATTACTTCTTCCGTACTTAATTGATTACCACCTATGTGGTAATTTGTGGGCACTTTGTTTTTTCCAAAGGGGATGACTATGCACTTTTGGCATTTAGCTTTAGGCCATAGCTCTGGCACCAGTTATCCGTTTCTGTGAGACCCTTTTGGAGGATGCTTGTGTCAGTCAGAGAGTCGATTATAGCACCCAGTTTGCAGTCATCTGCGAACTTGGTCAGCCATAGTCCAGCCGTGTTAGCCTGTACCTCGGAGAAATATATACCGAACAAGAGAGGTCCCAGGACTGAGCCTTGTGGGACACCACTTGTAACTGGTTTAGAGTCTGACATGGCACCTGCTATTCTGACCATGTGGGTTCTATCCCTGAGCCAGTTTGCAACCCATCTTGTGACATAGGGGTTGATATTTAAGCTGGTAAGCTTATTTATGATGCCCGAGTGGGGTATTGTGTCAAAGGCCTTTGCGAGGTCCAGGTAGGTTGTGTAGACTACCTTCCCTTCATCTATGGCTTTGGTAACTGTTTCAAAGAAGTCGACCAGGTTAAAGAGGCAAGATCTCCCCTTAACAAAGCCAAATTGAGTAGGATCCAGTGTCTGGAGGTTCCCAATGTCTTTGTTTATGATTTCCATGATGATACATTCCATAGCTTTGCAGACCAGGCTAGTCAGGCTTATAGGGTGATAGTTTCTGAGGTCTGTTGTGGCACCACCTTTGTGGAGTGGAACCACTGTTGCTGTATGCCATTCCTTGGGAACATATCCTGTAGTAAGGCTGAGATTGAACAGTGACTTTATATCAGGGTTTAGTTCTTCTTGGAGCTCGTGTAAGACGCAGCCCGGGACACCGCCTGGTCCCATTGATGCTGTGTTTTTAGCTTTGGAGAGGGCACCTCTCACCTGTGCATCTGTGATCTCAGGAAGGCTACACTCTGTTGGGATAGACATTTGCTCTTTTGGGGAAGGGGAGAAGTTTGCACTGAACCTTTCTGCCAGGATGTTGGCAATGTCTGTGGGTTCAGTGAATTTTTTGTCATTTTGCATTAACTCAGAGCATATCTGGGAGTTGCCTCCCAGGTTTCTGACATAACTAAAGAAGGCCTTGTGATTATCTTTAGTGTCTTGTGCAATTTTTCTTTCAAAGCTGGCCTTAGAAGATTTTATGAGGGATCGTAGTTTCTTGCTAGTACTGATCAGTGATGCCTTCCCTTTTTGGGATTTTGCTCTGTCATGTAGTAGCTTTCTCCTTCTGTTGTATAGCTTATTTATGGCCGGGGTCCACCAGACAGGTCTCCTGCCTTTGGAGGAGTGAGTCTTGGTTTTATTTGGGATAGCATGCCCCATGCATTCCTGTAGGTATCCATAGAATGCTTTTGTAAAGGATTCTGCATTTTGGGCCATATTGTCCACTGGCCCGGGGGCTTTGAAGGATTCCACCTCAGTTTTGAGAAGTGTGAAGTTTGCTTTTGAGATGTTCTTCACCGTGGTTTCCTTGGCTAGGGGTGGGGATGGAATATGGATGTCCAGTGAGATTTGTTTATGGTCTGATCTTACCAATGAGCGGTATACCTCTGGTGTGGAACATAGAGACCCCATGTTGGTGATGACCAGATCCAGTATGTTTTCCCCTCTTGTGGGAGTGGTGACCAGTTGTTCCATAGCATTTGAGTTTATAAATTCTAGGAACCGTTGGGCGAGGGTGTTTGGGCTTGAGTAGTTTTCCCAATCGATGTTTGGGTAGTTGAAGTCACTCAATATAATAGTGTTTGGAGAGACCTTCATATTCTCCAGTGTTCTCAGGAAAGCCGAGTGAGGTTCCTGTGTTTAGGAGGGTGGTCTGTAGCAGGCTACAAACTGAAAGGCAGTTTTGCCCACTGTTAGTTGCACATGGATGGTCTCCAAAGCTTTGTGCATGCCACTAGCCTGGAAGTGTGGGTATCTTTGATAAATATGGATACTCCCCCTCCTTTTGTGGTTCGGTTTGAGTTTTGGGGCCGGAAAGCATGGTATGAAGTATAGCCTGGCAGTGCTGGGGTGCTCTCGGGAGCCTTGAACCAGGTTTCTGTTACTGCACAGATATCGATATTCTCCATACTGAGGAGAGTCTCGAGTGCATGCATCTTGAGGTTTAGACTTCTGGCATTGAGCAGCATTACCCTTATTTTTTTTTTCTTTGTGTTGTCTATGGGGGTGGGTTTGTCTTTTGAGCCTTGCCTAAAAAAGGCACTATGGGGGAGGCAAGAGCCTTAGCCAATATTCGAAAACCCAGGGGTGACAGGTGCAAGCCGTCCCTAGCGAAGCAACATTGCTTATCGAGCATGTCATCCCAGGCTGACAGACACTGGATCCCCTTTGAATGAAACCAATACTTTAGCCAATTGTTAAAATTGATCATTTTGTTTTTATACTATGGCATCATTCTTGGTGAGGGTAAGATGCTACTCAAGGTCAGGGTCATACCGGCCTGGGCTACATGATCAAAGAGCTCCTGTACGTCTTTTTTCATGTAGTCCAGGGAGGTATGTCTCAGGTCATTCACACCAGCATGGACAATGACGGAGTCATACTTGTACTTGCTTTGGAGTGACCTGAGTGCTTGTGTTATGTGGCGGATCCTGGCACCCGACAGGCAGCTTACAGTGACCTTCTCCTTGTTCAGCCTGGTGAGTGGGACGTCAGTGTGTCTGACAATAGAGTCACCTATTACAAGTGTATTAGGTGTGTTGTTTAGCCTTAAAGGCTGTGACTGTGTGGCACACTGACTTTGTGAGGTATGTGCTACGTGGATATTGTTTCATGGTAGGTGTTGCTTGGATGTCTGCTTTGGAGGTCTCTGCTGCTTAGGCAGATTTTTATTTAGAGCCTCCGAGTATGTTTTTGTGTGTTTATGTGTTTGGTTTGATGATGTGATAGGTCTATGTGAGGCTAGATTTGTGGTGTGGGTGGTTACCTTCTCCTCCTGACAGGCTGTGCCAGTACTGGGCTGAGAGAGCTTAGCCTCCAGTTTGGCTATATAGTTGTATCTCTCACATAGGTTCATAGGTTCATAGGTTGGTACTAGGCTATCAGCCCTAGGGCCTATACAAGCCTAGCCATAACAATTCCCTGGCTATTTCTTCCCACACTATTTACTTCCCTGGACCCCTGTCTAGCAGGGTGACTGACGTGATCCCCGGGGTGAATTTCCTTTCTCCCATCCAGTCATCAAGGTTCCTTTTGAAGAGGACCAAAGAGGCACTCTGCTTGACATGTATGGGCAATCTATTCCAGAGTCTGGAGAGTCTCTGGGTCAGGAACCTATCCCTCCAGCATGTTTTGTTTATTGTGCTGACAAGGTTTAGATCCCTGGAATGTGTGGCTCTGAGGGATTGGGATTTCTTTAAGTGTAGCATGTCCAACAGCTCTGGGTTTGACATGGCCTTGTATGTTAAGCAAAGATCGCCTCTGAGTAGACGATATGCAACAGAGTATAGCTGGAGTTTTTTAAGGCAGTCAGCGTAGGGCATCTGCTTTAGGCCTGTGATTCTTTTAGTGAGGTATTTCTGTGGCCTTTCCAGTTGTTGCGGATGTCTTGAGAGATACATACCAAATGGGGCATTGTATTCTATAATGGGTCTAATGAGGGATGAGTACAGTGGGACAATGACCTCCTTTTTTCTGGATGAAAAGCCCTTAGTGATGAGGTGTGCCACATAGAAGGATTTCCTGACTGTTATGGCGATGTGGTTATCGAAGGTGAGACCACTGTCCACCTGTGTCCCTAAGTCTCTTATCAAACCTTCAGTGTTTATTGTACTGCCACCTATATGGTAATTCACGGATACATGTTTTTTCCCAAAGGGAGCTTGTTGGGAGGAGGAGAGGGTGGTCTGTATACATAAGGCAGTTGTAACATTGCCTCAAGATTCCCAGATTCACCAGCTGGACTGGAGAATAAACTTGAAACTGACCTTTGGACATGCCTGAATAATATAGGGAACTACTTATTGACTGATCAGAAAGAACCAATAGGGAGCAAGTGCTTTGAAGGAGTATAAGGGGATGTAGTGCTTTAGTTTGTGTTTACCTATGAGATTACTTATACGAGCAAGTGCAGGGCTTTAGAATGAGAATAGAGTACTTAATTTGAGATTTAGAGCAGTTCTAAGGGAAAAAGTGAAGAGTAGACTTTGTGGAGCCGGGAATACTTTAAGCTTGTTTAAGCAGCGCTGCCCGATGCTGCTCTATGCGCAAGACCGCTCTAAAAGAGGGTTGCAGGGTTTTAAGAGATAGAGATCAAGGAGTTTAGAATTGACCCAAAATGGCCAATAAAACTACAGCTTCTAGGCAGTAACCACTCCTACAGGGACAGGCAGGCTGTTCAGTGTTAACCACTGCCACTGGTGAACACAGAGACTTCCCTTTAGTCCAAGCAAGCACTGGCCTCCAAGAAACTTACAAACAGTTCAGAACAGCAGTTTTTTTTAATAACAAAGCTTTCCATTCACTTTAGTTCCTGCTCTGCTCCGTTTATGAGTGCTGCTTGTACTATACTGCAAGAGTGCATCTGCTTTTATTTTAACACAATCTTCTGGCATACTACTTAGGTCTATAAATGAATCAGTATACTTATACAGGATATCACTGCTGTTGTTCTGCATAGCAGCTGAGATGTCTCTGCAACTTTTTGACTATTTTCAGACTGTGTTTTTACATTTTGAATTAAGTTTAAACTCCCTAGCTTTTCACAAACCAGACCTCACTAAATTTTTGCAGGATTACCATTTTAAGTACTATGATTTGAAAGTGAAGCTGGGTTCCTTATTTTACAGAAGTGTCAGCGGTTTTCGACCTAATGTTTCTACCTAATGGACAGCATATTTTAGAATGTACACATCTCTCTCTCTTTTCAGGTTTATAGCCGCAATGCTTTAAACATATTGATGTTACACACTGAACCTGTGTTTAAATTTAACATTATTCATTACATTCTTAGCATTTTTTACAGCAGTCTGACTTGCATTCTTATTTCAAGGTTTCTATGGGATTTTTAGACCTTTGTATCAAATCTTAACTTCCTTACTACTCACAAAGAGCACATGTTCATGTTTCTGTTCAACATGCAGATTCTTTTGCACTTCTCTTTCCATTTACAAATCTTACCAAAGTTATCTCTACCATTGCCACAAAAAATGTTCAAATGTCTCTTTTGCATAGTCTTTGCTTTCGGAGCATCACATCCTTTGCATCTTATTTTTGATTTTTATTTGAATCACATTTTATCTTACAGATGAACCTTTGTCCTCAGTTAAATATTTTAACTGTGAGGTAGAAATTATATGAGCCCAGCACACACCTACAGCTTTTGATAAGTTCAGTTGTGTTTCTGGTTAAAACCTGCCTTTGTTTCACCATTTCTCATCTCAGTCAATTCAGTCACTAACCCTTGACTAACACAACTTGCCATACTCAAGCCTTTATCATTAAACTTCAGCTGAAATACACAAACATCGGTAGTCTCTATTGGACCTTGTATTGTTATAAAAAATACAAATGGTGAATAACTGGCACACTGTTTCAAAGACTACAGTGAACCCTGAGCTTTTGCATTATTTCTCCCAGTTTGCTTTCCCTCTCTCCAGGAAAAATAAATAAATTAAATACCCTCAAGGCTCTTAACTCAGCATTTTGCAGGAATTCAGCACACTGTACTTTTCTGGATTTGCACTTAATCTACTCACAGCAATGAATTAATTGAATTTTTAGATCCAAAGCTTCTAGTTGTCTGCCAAGTTTCCTTGCAGAAAAAAATGTTGATGGTTATATTTGAGACATTTCTACTGTAAATTGTACTTTTGCACTTCCAGAGGCTTGAGTGCAAATGTATTTCTTCAGTTCTGAAGATACATTTCTTCAGTACTGGATGTATCTTTCAGTTCTGCCACCATGTGGTGTCTGCAAAGTTAATAAAGAAGACAGTCACTGAGGATAAAGTTTAACCAACATAAATATATTCAAGGAACTAAACTGATGAAATATGTACTACATGACATGCAACTTCCCGTCAGCATTTAAATCTCTGTGTGTGTGTGTGTGTATATATATATATATATATATATATAAATATATATATATATAAGTACACACACACACACACACATATATATATATATATATATATATATATATATATATATATATATATATATATGGGTCCCCTTGAGTTGATCAACACGCTGAAACACCGACGCTAAGAAGACCGACTCGAGAAGACCGACGAGACAGATGATCGACAAGGTGAAATTCCGACAGCCAAAACACTGACATGGGCAACGTGTGAGCGTGAGTCGGTAAGTGTGCGATAGTGAGGGATTTAGTGTTAGGGAGTGGACAGGTAAGTGTGAGATAGTGTGGGATTTAGGGTTAGGGTGTGGGAAAGCTGAGTGTGCGGTAGTGTCGGACTTAGGGTGCAGGTAAGGTAAGTGTGCGATAGTGACGGAGTTCTGGTGTAGTGGCGGGTTAAATGAGTTAGGGTTAGGGTGCTGGTAGGGTAAGTGTGCGATAGTGATGGACTTTAGGTGTAGTGGTGGGTTAAGTGAGTTAGGGTTAGGGTGCGGGTAGGGTAAGTGTGCGATAGTGACGGAATGTAGGTTTAGTGGCGGGTTAAGTGAGCTAGGGTTAGGGTGCGGGTAGGGTAAGTGTGCGGTAGTGTCGGACCTTGGGTTAGGGTTTGGGTTACGGTTAGTGCATGTATAGTTGTGTGTAATGTGTAGTTTACATTTTGTGTGTCGGTGTTTTGGGTGTCGGTGTTATGGTGTTCTGTTTTGTGAGTTGTCGGTTTTGTGCGTTTTCGGTGTTTTGGTGTCGGTGTTTTGAGTGTCGGGTTTGTGGCGTGTCAGTGTTGTGATAGGGATCCATATATATATATATATATATATATATATATATATATATATATATATATATCTCACCCGTATTTTACGACACCCATCCTATTAAACCTTTCAACTGTAGTATCTGATTTCATCACTCAACAATTATTCTGATATGAAGAACTTTTTATCACAGTTATGTCAAAATCTTCTGCATGTCACTAATGGATCAAGACTCTACTTAAAAACTAATTAACACTAGTACACCAGACGAAAACAAATTCCGATTTATAGACTGAATGTATTACTAAAATGAGTATAGTATGTATGTTTACTTAACTTTCTGTTATCTTCATTGTCTCCTATTACTCAAAGCTCATAAAGATAATATATATGAGGGACATAGATGGCTCTGTTGATAATATTATTAATGCAGCTCATTTGACTGAGACTAATAGGCTGAAATGAGAAGTGAATTAAATAATTTTCACGAGTAAAGCTCTCACATCCCTTAAACAAAGATTGTCCATTTTATTTGCCCAGCTACTACAACTAACTGCGAGGTTGCCATAAGGCCTTCAACAATCTGCTTGTTCCATCTATCAGTGTTAAATGAAGAGGCTTTACTGATTCAATCCTTGGACTGAACAATACCTATATTTATTTCAATATTTTAGTTATTACATGGTTATTCAAGACTTCTCTCTAGAATATAGCTGAGAAAAACAGAGGCAAATTTCACATTTACAATCTTGCATGGAGTTCATGTATTGTACTTTTGCAAATTCAAGGCTATAATTGCTGCATGGAGAATAAGAAAGACAGAGACATCATCTAGGAAAACATTTGGGCAAAGCATAATGCAAACTACACAGCTATACATTCCTGTTTAAAATGTATCCCCATCATTTAAGTAACTTGATTCATCAGTCTCCAAGAAGGCAGATACCTCAACACCACTATACAAGGTAAGGCAATTTTAACAGGCCATTCCAGCTTTATCTGTATCCCTCCTCAAAGCCTAAAAATTGTGTCTTTCGTGGGTCAGTCAGTATTCCAAGGAAGGACAAAGGAAAAGCTAATGTATAAAGGGAAGCTGTCTCTGTCTATGGAAATTATTATAAATGTCTGGTTGGGAGTTAATGCACTCTACACATTTGATTATGCATTTCTGTATTCCAGTCTCAAAGAAAATAATTATAGTTGTACATTCAAAATTTGCTCTCATCCTCATTATTGGGAATCAAAACCAAACTCGTTTTTGTCATGTCATCAAAGGCTTCTTAAATCATTTTTTGCATCAGAAATAGTTTTTCTTCTTTTTAATGTGATTCGTAAAAAAAAGTAGTCTAATCACATAACGTAAGAGTCCAGATTCCAAAATGTTTGGGCATGAAGTAATATGTTAAGGCAAAACATTACCCAGTTTTAAAAGATAAGATTTTGGTAGTTTATCTGTAGCATAAACTATTGGATACTACCAAAACCCTGCCCCTGATTCCAAAAGAAGAATCAGGCTTGCTGTGCATACCAAAGTCAGATAGTATATTGATGAGGTTTGCAATACACAAGGTTGTCTAAATAGTGAATCCAGTTAAAGTCAAAGAGACACATAGGCAAAGTGGCAGCTCTACCTGTATGTCAGACTAGGTGCTGGAGGCACTACCTGGTGGGGAAGCCAGACTATCTGTAGTACCTTGTTCCATATATAGGTGCAGTTGTAGTGCAGGTTTTGATAGTTGGAGGGGAGCTTGAGTCTGCATGCATGAGTATGGTAGGGCAATGTGAACCATCCTTCAAACTCCTTTGCTGAAAGCTTTTGTTGCTTTGCTGTTACTATAAATAATATCTTTAAGTCCCTGGTGGGTTAGTGATCCCATATGCTTATCCCTTTTGGGATACGGTGACTACAGGCATGATGTCCATGCTTGCTGTCATGCCTGCATTCACTATTCTGCTCTACAGATGCAGCTATGTGAATGGCTTCATAGCCATGCCGCTCCACCTGGCTGTTTAACATGATATTGCTGGTCTGACATATAGATATGACTGTTGTTCCCAAGAACTGTCAAGTCCTTGGAGAAGCTTGGGCTATATTAGCATAGGTAATGAAATTCATTCTTAGACTGTTATGGAATCTTATTATCTTTTCCAGGCAAAGCAAGATGACATTCAGTTCAATACCTTTGAGTTGTGAATTATTGAACTGGACAACCCCATCCATGGGATGATGTCATTCTGGGGTGGGACAAGGTGGATCACATAGTTTGGTATAATGAGAGTGGATGTCCCCTGTGATGACTGGGGAGAGATGGGTGAAGGCTGCCAGCCTAGTTAAATAGAATTTGATATATAATTCTGACATTTGTAAGTAAATGTAAAATACAGGCATGTTTTCTTGAGTGCAAAAGAACACTGTGAAATGTGGAACTGCAAAATATGTGACAACATTGCACTCTACTGGCCCAGTGAAGCATGTTGTGACCCTTTCATATTAGAATTCGACTCCAGTGCTACTGGATGAAGGTTTCATGCCCATTGTTTTAAGGCTAAAGTTTATGACCAGAATTTACATATGGAAGGTACTTTATTGCTCTAGTTTCTGCTAGAGTGTATATGTGAAATGCCTTGTATTGTTGCAAGTTTCTGAGTAGGTTTTAGATTGCTAAATAATGCAGTTTGTGGCCTGAGAACTCAGACCAGGTGTTAAAATGATGCAATATGAATACTGGGAAAAACTAAGTGTCAAAAATGATGTAATTTGGGAGGGCCTCAGAGACATGTTTTTTAGTAATGTTTAAATACTCTTTCTCACAAGTGACAGGGGAGCATTTTGATCTGGACATCTAACCCAGTGCTCTGCCCTTGCTTTATGTATGTAAGTAAGATTATAGCACTGTGATTTCTCTTAGGAACAGTTAAACTTAAATGAAAATTAGACTAAGTATTTTTCTTTGAAGTCAGATCTTTCCTACAATATTGTTTTAAGTTTCTGTGTGACCTCTGAACTCTTAGATATCTCTGTGGTGTAGTAGTTTTGTCTTGTGTTTTAATTATTTATTATTAAATATTTTTAAAACCTTCTACCTGTGGCTGGTTTGTGTAGAGATAGGCTCTGGAGTACATTGCATATTTATAGAGGTTATTGTAATAGGCCACTCTAAAGTAAGCCTTGACTCAGTCATACTACCATTGATTTATAATATTGCATAGTAATAATTGGACACCATTTTAAGGGCCTTTTAGTAGCTGATATTGTTAGCTGGGTGGTGACAGTAATTACTACTGTATGTTCTGGGTAGAGGGGTACAGCTGGAGAATCTGTGTCAACCTTTCCCAGGAGTGTCTGTGAAATTGTATAAATACTTATCTCAAAGTGTGTGTGTGTGTGTGTGTTGTGTCAGATACTTGGGCAGGGACACAAAGCACTAGTTGGACAGAGAGGGTACTGGAGGTTTTAGCTTGCCCAGCTAGGCTGAGACCTGGACCCTATAGCTGTGCAAGTGGGAAGTCTTATTGGGGACCTGGTGAGCAAGGGAGCAACCAGCCCCAGACTGACTGTGATCTCTGTGTGCACTTAAGGGAAATTGTACTTTACTGTGTGTATTAGTCATCCTTTTCTCTTCTATGAGACAGCCTCCCTGGTGTTAGTGGTGAGAATTGAGACTCCTTGATTGCTGGGCCAGGGCACGCCCATCACAAATGGTGGCAATGGTGGGATCTACTTCACATACTAATTGGCTTGTAGTGGTGTGGGTAGAGCAAATTCCTATAGCTTATGTACAGTGATCTCTGAAAGTGTTTTGTAAAACAGCCATGCAGTGTATACTCAGAGTTCAGATCACAATTGTTTTATTTCTTTTGTTAGCTTAGTGTTAGTCAGGGTGAGCAGGCAGCATGTCAGCAAAAGAGTATGGAAAGCTGACAAGGAGCCAGCTGGCGGAGATGTGCCAGGCTAGCGGACTGGTGCATGGAAACCTGACTAAAGCAAACCTGATTGCAGCCTTGGTTACAGCTGCATCAGAAAACAGCAGCCTGGAGGACAATCAGACTGACAGTGGAGATACAATATCCTCAGTGAATGGACAGCTCAACCTTTCTGCAGTGGATGTAAAAATCCAGCTGGAGCTAAAGAGACTTGAGTTGGAGGCCAGGCGTATGGAACTAGATGCAGCCGAAAAAATGAGGAGCCTACAAGCTGACGGAAATGAATGGCAGATGAGGCATGAGAAGGAAATGCTGACTCTTCACCAGAGTCATGGAGGTAATGGGGAAGGTAGTAACTGGACCCCAGAAGCACAAAAGGTCAGTAAATTTCTTCTACAGTTTAAAGAGGGGGATAATTTTGGTAGCTTCATTCATATGTTTGAGCAGGTATGTAAACAGTATGAAGTTGACCAAAGGCTCTGGGTACAGTTCCTGACCCCCTTACTCCATGGTAAAGCTGTAACTTCTTTAGCAAAAATGTATGACACTGACTGTTTTGATTATACTGCTGTAAAAAGACATTTATTAGAATGTTTTAAGCTAACACCTGAAATGTATAGGAAAACATTTCATTAGCATAGACGCAAGGCAGATGAAAATGTATGTGAATATGTTGCTGAACTGAGCACTTATTTTCACAGCTGGGTGAGTGGATGTCAGGTCACCACTTTTGAAGAGCTGGCAGACC
This sequence comes from Protopterus annectens, assembly GCF_019279795.1. Lineage (NCBI taxonomy): Eukaryota > Metazoa > Chordata > Ceratodontiformes > Protopteridae > Protopterus > Protopterus annectens. The sequence continues at coordinate 1,949,030,578 of NC_056741.1, forward strand.
TTTTGGTAAGGGAACAAGCCCTTAGTACTTTGCCTGAGGACATGAGGATCTGGTAAGCTGATAGAGAGTGTGCTACTTCAGAGGAGTTGGGGAAGAAGGGAGACCTATACCTAGCAAGCATGGCAGCCCTGCACAGGAAAGGGACCTCCAGTACTGCTCATGGGTCTAAAGGAACCTATGGTTGGCAGCACAGACTGCCCCAACAGAATACGCCAGTAGCAGGGGAAGCCACTAGTCCAGGTACATGTCCAGGACCTAGGGTGAAATGTTTTGAATGCAATCAATGTGGCCATGTGGCATACAGGTGTCCATGGAGGGAATGTGGGGAACCAAAGGTGAGGGAGCCAGTAAGTGGGAAAGACAATACACCAACAGTGGGTTGTATTGAGACAACCGAGGTATGGAACTGCCATCCTGCAGCTGTCCTAAGAGGGAAGAATTTGGATGAGGCAGTACTATGTACTTATGCAGTTACATGCAGTAAGTTTAGGAGACAAACATGTGGGTCTGGTAGCCTGGGGAGACCCTGATAGACTGCATACTTACAGCCAGGACTGCTGAGGTGGTTACATCAGGGAGTGAGCTACGCTGTAGCAGTGAGACTGAATGTGAGCCACAACTGCTTGTGGGTACTGATGCTCCCTTGGACAGAGTAACTGCAAAGGTAGAGGTGAGTAGTAGTACCCAGGCTGACAGTGAGGCACCGCTGTCAGAGGATGCCAGACTTCCTGTGGAAGGGGAGCTGGGAAGGGTTACAAGGAGAGACTTGAGACAGGCTCAGCTCTCAGACCCTACATTGCAAGGCCTGAGGCAGGTAGCTAGGGAGGTACCTGATTCTCAAGGGAAGGGGGAATCTGTATACTGGAACAAAGGGTTACTGTACAGAGGGTGGACCCCTGAGGGAGGGCTAGAAGGTGATTGAGTACAGCATTTGGTAGTGCCTAGAGCTTACCATCTTATGCTTCTAGCCATAGCCCATGATATTCCCTTTGCAGGTCATATGGGCATAAAACGTACAAAGAGGCATAGTATGCAAAACGTCTATTGGCCTGGAATTTCTAGAGATTTAACAGGTTACTGCAGGACCTGTGAGCAGTGCCAAAAGGTAGGTAAGGCAGGAGACAAGGTGAGAGCTCCTTTGATGCCTTTGCCTGTGATTGAGGAGCCATTTCAGAGGGTAGCTATGGATATTGTGGGTCCTCTGAGTACCCCAAGTTCCACAGGGAAAAATGATATCCTAATGATTGTAGATTATGCTACACGATACCCTGAGGCAGTGGGTTTGTCCTCCACTGAGGCAGAGAAGGTGGCAAATGCTTTACTAGAGATTTTCAGCAGGGTAGGTTAGAAAGAAAGAAATACCAACTATCTTGCAAGAAATACCAACTATCTTAAAAGATACGCAACAGCTATTAGTAGATCTTAAAAGTATAACTCATGAGAATGAAACAGGAACTTCTATGATTCTAGCCACTATGGATGTAAAAAATCTTTTTACCACCATACCAAATGATTATGGTATTGAGGCGGTGAGACAGGTTATTAATGAACATACCATGATAGATAAAGACACACAACTTCTTGTTTGTGCTCTGTTGGATATAGTGTTGAATAACAATGTTTTCTTATTTAGAGATAAAATATACAAACAGGTATGGGGGGTGGCGATGGGGACCCCCTGTGCCAACTCATATGCAAATTTGGTCCTATATTATTGGGAGTGTCAACATATATTCAACACTTTATATATGAATAATATGATTCTGTATAGACGCTTTGTGGATGATATTCTTATATTATGGAAGGGTGATTTACCTTCCTTGAAAGAACTTTTAAACTACTTTGAATCCACTACGACATTTCTTGAATTTACTCTTGATTTTTCATATAACACCATTAATTTTCTTGATGTTACAATATTTATTGACAATGAAAGTGGTTTAAATACGAAACTATATAGGAAGGAATGTTGGAAAAATGCTATTCTTCATTACAACAGCATGCATCCCAGACACATTTTTCATAATATTGTCAGAAATCAGTACAGCAGGATCTCTAGACTATGCAGTAAGGAAACAGAACGTAATAAACAACTTGCTATTATGAGTGACCTATTTTTAGAAAGAGGTTATCCTCTAAGTTTAATAGAAAATATTAATAATCAATTTTCTATAAATAATGATATTAATGAACCTAGACCTAGAGAAGCTGATAAGGTTGAACAAGCAAATAAAAAGATCACTAATATAAGATTTAAAATAAATTCTAGTGATATGAGAACTAAGGTCCCATTTACAACTAGATACACCAATGATAACCATAATGTTACGGCTATATTAAAGAAGAATTGGAATATATTGATTATAAATCCTGAAGTTAAAGCATTGGTAGGTAGTATACCCACATTTTGCTATAGAAACAGCAAAAACATAAAAAGACTTATTTGTAAAGAAAAATCAGTGTCTGATTTCATTGGACACAAGAGTACTCAAACAGGAACAAAGCCTTGTAATAAATGCAGTATGTGTATTCATGTTACAAATAACACAGTTTTTGAAGTACCTGATCTAAATCATAAATATGAATTTAAGATAAATGCTACTTGTGATACTACCAATGTGATTTATTTGGCTACGTGTCAGGAATGCAATGCTTATTATGTTGGTCTAACCTCAAGGAGATTGAGAGACCGTATTTATAACCATGTTTATGAAATAAGAAAACAAATACAAACTAATGCTTTGGCCAAACACATTGGTCTGTTTCCTGATCACAATTTTAAGTTTCGAGTGATACAAATAGTGAAGAACAATAAGAAAAGAGGTGATAATATGTTACACCTCGAGAACGTTGAGCTGCAATGGATCCTAAGATTAAAGGCACATATAACACCAGGCTTAAACAGCGCAGTTAGTATTAAACCTGTTCTAGCTTCACGTTAATATTTTTAAGATCAATTGCATATTATACAATGAAAATAAGATGCTTGGTTTCCTCTTTGTAGCAATACATAATTCATGTGAATATTTCAATAACAAGTATAATAAGATAAAATAAGATAGTTCATCTACATATTTATTCATTCATTTAATACAGTTATTTATAGAAATTTATTTGTATAGCCTATTTATTGAAGCACTCATCAAAAATATTTATGTGATTATTTATATTGAAGCTTCTTAGTTAAATATTATATTATATCTATACATCTACTAGTACAGGTAGTATACTATAATATAACTAGTTTATTATTAAGAGAAAATAAAGATAGCTATTCCAGGATATAACAATAATTAAATGAACAAATAAATTTAACATACTTAAAAAACCATGAAACTTTCTGTATGTTCGTATTTTTATATACAGTGAACTATATTTGTCTGTATTTTACAATATTTACATAGACACATCTATGTCTTAAGCATACTTGTAAATAACATATATATTTTTAAACAACATCAATATTCAGAGAGGTAATATAATCCCAAACATCTTTTATTAATACATTTATTTACACTGACACATTATTTTGATTTATTATATTCTTATAATCATTTAGGACTACTAGATAAGATATAGTGTCATTGATTGCATGAACTAGAACCATAAATTCATGTTTTTAGAATATATTTTATATTTAACATTGTTTAATTAATCTATTTTTGACATATTTTATTAAATGTTAAATATTGATTTTAATATAGATATTTAACCTAGCCATGAATTTAATTATATGTATTTATTTAACATTGTGATTCTTATTTCTTTTTAAGGTGACATATACTATGTTATCCCCTATCAATTCTTTTGATTATCTAATTACTCCAGAAAGAGCGGGAAATTAAGCTGTTTAAGTATTTAATTGTATAATTGTTGTTACTATAAGAATGCTTGAATTTCTCATTTAAAATGTAACCTGAAGAAGCATACCAGTGTGTATGCGAAAGCGATCGTTTTTTGGAATAAATTATATTTTCATTACATCGTGGTGATCCTTGCTTGGTGTTCCTGAGACTTGGACAGGGTAACTGCAAAGGTAGAGGTGAGTAGTAGTACCCAGGCTGACAGTGAGGCACCGCTGTCAGAGGATGCCAGACTTCCTGTGGAAGGGGAGCTGGGAAGGGTTACAAGGAGAGACTTGAGACAGGCTCAGCTCTCAGACCCTACATTGCAAGGCCTGAGGCAGGTAGCTAGGGAGGTACCTGATTCTCAAGGGAAGGGAGAATCTGTATACTGGAACAAAGGGTTACTGTACAGAGAGTGGACCCTTGAGGGAGGGCTAGAAGGTGATTGAGTACAGCATTTGGTAGTGCCTAGAGATTACCATCTTATGCTTCTAGCCATAGCCCATGATATTCCCTTTGCAGGTCATATGGGCATAAAACGTACAAAGAGGCATAGTATGCAAAACGTCTATTGGCCTGGAATTTCTAGAGATGTAACAGGTTACTGCAGGACCTGTGAGCAGTGCTAAAAGGTAGGTAAGGCAGGAGACAAGGTGAGAGCTCCTTTGATGCCTTTGCCTGTGATTGAGGAGCCATTTCAGAGGGTAGCTATGGATATTGTGGGTCCTCTGAGTACCCCAAGTTCCACAGGGAAAAATGATATCCTAGTGATTGTAGATTATGCTACACGATACCCTGAGGCAGTGGGTTTGTCCTCCACTGAGGCAAAGAAGGTGGCAAATGCTTTACTAGAGATTTTCAGCAGGGTAGGTTTCCCAAAGGAAATACTGTTTGACAGAGGTGCCAATTTTATGTCAGACCTGCTGGCTTGTCTGTGGAAGTCCTGTGGGGTGAAGCACATGAAGACCACCCCCTACCATCCCCAGACTAATGGTCTTGTTGGAAGGTTAAACTCTACAATCAAGTCCATGCTACGGGCATTTATATATCAGTTTAAGAGGGAGTGGGACAGGTATTTGCCCCATCTGTTGTTTGCTTACAGAGAGGTTCCCCAGGAATCCACAGGTTTTTCACCCTTTGAGTTGCTGTATGGGCATAGGGTGAGGGGACCTCTAGATTTAATTTGAGATGAGTGGGAAGGTGAGTGTGAGTCTCACAGTGAGTCTTTTGTGGCATATGTCCTGAACCTCTGGGCATGGCTTAGGGAATTCATGGGCCTGGACTAGGAGAACCTGGCAAAAGCCCAACAACAGAAAAAGGTGTGGTATAACAGGAATGCTCGAGCTGGAGGGTATGCTGTAGGGCATGCGGGTGATGGTTCTCATTTATGTCAGACACAAGTTGCAGGCAGCTTGGGAGGGACCCTACAAGGCGGTAAGAAAGGTAAGTGATGTTAACTACATGGTGGAAGTGCTAGGCAGATGGCAGGGGCACAAATTGTACCATGTTAACAAGATGAAACCTTACCATGATAGGGAGGCCCTTGTGCTGAGCATTTGCAGTGGATTGCAGGAGGAGTCTGAGAGAGATCTGGTGACTGATCTCCTCAGTGAGGCTCGGGTTGACACCTCGGAGGAAGGGGTAGCAATGTCCCAGCAGCTATCTCCTACCCAGGTTTGAGAAATCTGAATGGTGTTGCAGGAGTTTGGGGGCATGTTCACCAGGAAACCAGGGAGCACCCACCTGGTGCATGGATACAGAACCACAAAGGCCTATCAGACAGGCCCCTTATAGGGTGCCTGAGAGAGTCAAACAGAATCTGAGGGAAGAGGTACAGGAGATTTTGGACCTAGGGGTGATTCAAGAGTCCAACAGTCCCTGGGCCTCATCAGTGGTACTGGTGCCAAAGAAGGATGGCAGCACCAGGTTCTGTGTGGATTAAAGGAAATTAAATAGTCACACAGAGTCTGATGCTTACCCCATGCCTAGGACAGATGAGGCCCTAGAGCAGCTGGGTGGGGCTAAGTATCCTACAACTATTGATCTTACCAAGGGTTACTGGCAGGTGCCCTTGACTCCCAGTGCTAGAGAGAAGTCAGCCTTTGTGACTCCTTTTGGCTTGTATTAGTTCACAAAGATGCCCTTTTTGATGAAGTATGCCCCAGCGACTTTCCAGAGGCTGGTAGACCCTATCAGCAGCAACAGAAGGGTTTGCCCTTGCTTACATGGATGATATTGCTATCTACAGCCATTCCTGGCAAGAGCACCTTCAGCATGTCAGGGAGGTGTTGCGCAGACTACAGAGGGCAGGGATGACCATTAAGCTGAGCAAATGTCAGGTGGGTATGGCAGAGGTCTCCTACCTAGGACATAGAGTGGGGAGTGGTAAGATAAGGCCTGAACCTGGCAAAGTGGAAGCCATTCAGGCATGGCCTGCACCTGTTACCAAGAAGCAGGTGAGGGCATTCTTGGGGACAGCAGGGCACTGCAGAAAGTTTGTTCACAATTATAGTACTATAGCTGCTCCCCTCGCAGACCTGATAAGGAAGAACAGGCCAGATAAGGTAGTGTGGACCCCAGCATGTGAGCAGGCATTTCAGAAGCTTAAGGAAGCTTTGGGAGGACCCCCTGTGTTAGCCAGACCAGACTACAGCAAAGACTTTGTTGTGCAGGTGGATGCTTCAAACTATGGGGTGTGGTCTGACTTAGCCAGATTTCTTCAGCGGGAGAAGAGCACCCAGTGGTTTATCTCAGTCGTAGGCTCCAACCCAAGGAGGAATGCTATGCAGCGGTAGAAAAGGAATGTCTAGCCATAGTGTAGGCACTACAAAAACTTCAGCCTTATCTGTATGGAAGAAAATTCACTGTGATGGCAGATCACAACCCTCTAACATGGTTAAACAGAGTCGGTCAGCAAAATGCCAAGTTGCTAAAATGGAGTCTGGGGATGCAAGCATATGATATGTCAGTGCAGCACTGCAGTGGGAGTAACAATGCCAATGCAGATGGGCTCTCAAGATAGGGAATAGGGTGAGGTACACCCAGATAGACCTGACACTCTCAAGCAATGTTTCTCAAGGGGCACTTGAAAAACTTGCTTGAGTTCCCCGGGGGGAAAAGATGTGACGACTGGGGAGAGATGATCGAAGGCTGCCAGCCTAATCAAATAGAATTTAATATATAATTCTGGCAATTGTAAATAAATGTAAAACACAGGCATGTTTTCTTGAGTGCAAAAGAACACTGTGAAATGTGGAACTGCAAAATATGTAACAACATTGCACTCTAGTGGCCCAGTGAAGCATGCTGTGACCCCTTCATATTAGAATTCGGCTCCAGTGCATCTGGATGAAGGTTTCATGTCTATTGTTTTAAGGCTAAAGTTTATGACCAGAATTTACATGTGGAAGGTGATTTATTCATAGGTTCATAGGTAGGTACTAGGCTATCAGCCCATGGGCCTATGTAAGCCTAGCCAACAAGGTTCCCTGGCTTACGCCACCCAAGAAAGTTATTCTCCTATGCCACTATCGAGCAGAGACACAGACGTGATCCATGAGGTGTATTTCCTATTTCCCATCCACTCATCAAGATTTTTCTTGAAGAGTGCTAATGAAGAACTTTGCTTGACATAGATGGGTAGCCTGTTCCAAAGCATGGGAAGTCTCTGGGACAGAAATCTATCCCTCTAGCATGTCCTGTTTATTGTGGTGACAAGGTTTAGGTCCCTAGAGCATGTAGCTCGGAGGGGTTGGGATTTCTTTAGGTGTAGCATGTCCAACAGCTCTGGGTTTGATATAGCTTTATATGTTAGGCAGAGATCACCTCGGAGTGGGCAATATGCTACGGAGTAAAGCTGGAGTTTTTTGAGGCGGTCCATGTAGGGCATTTGTTTGAGGCCAGCAATCCTCTTTGTGAGGTACTTCTGTGGCCTTTCCAGCTGCTGCAGATGTCTTGTGAAGTACATTCCAAAAGGGGTATTGTACTCTATAATGGGTCTAATGAGTTTCAAGTAGAGGGGAACAATTACCTCTTTTTTCCTGGATGAGAACCCTTTTATGATGAGGTGTGCCATGTAGAAGGACTTCCCGACTACTGTGGCAATGTGACTATCAAAAGAGAGACTACTGTCCACCTATGTCTCAAGGTCTCTTTCACGCATTTGGTGTTAAGTAGATTGCTGCCTATGTGGTAGTTCATGGGTACAGAGTTTTTACCAAAGGGGATGACACTGCACTTTTTGGCAATGAGCTTGAGGCCATGGCTTTCACACCAGGCATCTGTCTCAGTGAGACCCTTCTGTAGGATGTCCACATCATTTGGGGACTTGACTATGGCTCCTAGTTTGCAGTCATCTGCGAACTTCATTAGCCAGAGGCCTTCTGTGTTAGCCTGTACTTCAGAGAAGTAGATACCAAACAGGAGAGGTCCCAGGATGGAACCCTGTGGTACTCCGCTTGTCACTGCTTTGAGGTCAGATTTGGAGTCTGCAACTTTTACAGTGTGGGTTCTATCAGTGAACCAGTTGGCAACCCATCTTGTGACATAGAGATTTATACCTAGTTTAGTAAGTTTAGCTATAATTCCAGAATGGTGGATGGTGTTGAAAGTCTTGGCGAGGTCAAGATGGGCTGTGTGAACCACCTTACCCTCATCTACGGCTTTGGTGACTGCCTCAAAAAAGTCAATCAGGTTCAGGAGGCATGATCTATCTTTCACAAACCTGAACTGGGTGGGATCCAGAGTTTGGAGGTTACCAATGTCTTTGTTTATGAGTTCCATGATGATACGTTCCATGGCCTTGCAGACCAGGCTTGACAGGCTAATAGGTCGATAGTTCCCGGGATCAGTGGTGGCTCCCCCTTTGTGGAGTGGGATAACTGTTGCTGTGTGCCATTCAATGGACACAAAGCCTGATGCGAGGCTATTATTGAACATGGTGCTTAAGTGGGGAGCCAGTTTGTTCTGAAGTTCGTGTAAAACACAGCCTGGGATGTTGTCCGTTCCCATGGATGCTGTGTATTTGACTTTAGAGAGTGCAGCTTTTACCTGTGAAGTTGTGATTACAGGGTCTCTGCATTCTTCCTGTATAGATATGGGCCCTTTAGGGGGTGGGGGGGGTAAAGTTAGCACTGAACCTATCTGCCAGGATGTTGGCAATATCAGTTGGTTCTGTAATTTTCGTGCCTTTGTGCTGTAGCTCAGAGCAGATCTGGGTGTTGCCATCAAGATTCTTGACATAGCTATAGAATGCTTTGTGGTTGTCCTTGGAATTAGTGACAATTTTGTTTTCGTAGCTAGCTTTGGAGGATCTTATAAGGGATCTCAGCTTCTTACTGAGGCTGACCAGGGAGCTCCTCCACTCATGGGATTTTACACTCTTTTGCAACAGTTTCTTCCTTCTGTTGTACAATTTGTTTATGGCAGGGGGCCACCAGATTGGCTTCCTTTTTTTGGAGGATAGTGTCTTGGTTCTGTTTGGGATAGCATGATCCATGCACTCGTGTAAGTGCTTATAGAGTGCATTTGTGTGGTATTCAGCAGCTGTAACTGTATTGTTCATCTGCATGGGTGTCATGAAGTTCACCACATCTGTCTTAAGAAATATGAAGTTGGCTTTGGAGACATTTTTTACTGTGGTTTCCTTAATGGGGGGTGGGGTGGGATGTGGATGTCAAGGGTGATTAGCTTATGGTCAGATCGGACCAATGAGGAGTTGACTTCAGGTGTGGAACATCAGTCACTCATGTTGGTAATGACTAGGTCTAGGATATTGTTGCCTCTGGTGGGGGTGTGGATAAGTTGATCTAGGGCATTGGAGTTTATGAATTCCAGAAAGCATTGAGCTAGGGAGTTGGTACATGAGTAGTTTTCCCCAGTTAATGGTGGAGTAGTTGAAGTTGCCCATTATTAGGGTGTTTGGTTGAACCCTAATATTTTCCAGTACATCAAGAAAAGAGGAGTGGGAATCCTGGGACATGGTGGGGGATCTGTAGCAAGCTAAAATTTGGATTGCTGTTTTGCCCAGAGTTAGTTGCACTTGGATAACCTCGGATGCATTATGCTGAGCAACTAGCCTGGAGGTTTAGATATCCTTAATGAATATGGACACACCTCCGCCTTTGGTGTTTCGGTCCAGGTTACATGGGCGAAAAGTGTGGTATGAGTTATAGCCTGGTAGTGCAGGGGTGCTCTCTGGTGCCTTGAACCAGGTCTCAGTCACTGCACAGATATCGACGTTCTCCATTTTAAGGAGTGCCTTGAGTGAGTGCATTCTGAGATTTAGACTTCTAGCATTGAGTAGCATTACCCTCAGTTTTTGCTTGCCTGTTTCTGTTATGGTGGTGAATTTGTTATTTGAACCCTGCCTAAAAAAGGCACTATAAGGGCAACAAGAGCCTTAGCCAGTATCTGGAATCCCAGGGGCAACAGGTGCAGGCCATTTCTGGCAAAGCATTGTGGTCTGTCGACCATGTCATCCCAAGCAGACAGATACTGGATCCCCTTAGAATGACACAAGAAGCTTAGCCAATTGTTGAGGTCAATCATTTTATCCTTGCACTGCGGTATCATTCAGGGTGATGGGCAGAATGCTACTCACCTAGGGTCATACCTGCCTGGGCTACAAGATCGGAGAGCTCTTCCATGTCTTTTTTCATGTAGTCCAGGGAGGTACATCTCAGGTCATTCATACCAACATGGACAATGACAGAGTCATATTTGTACTTGTTGTGGAGTGACCTTAGTGCATGGGTTATGTGGCGTATCCTGGCACCCGACAGGCAGCTGACAGTAACCTTCTCGTTGTTTAGCCTAGTGAGTGGGACATCAGTGTGCCTGACTATAGAGTCACCTATGACTAGTGTGTTGGGTATGTTGTTTTGCCTTATTGGCTGTGGTTGAGTGGCACACTGAGTCTATGGGCTATGTGTCATTTGAGTTGTGTTGGAGGATGGAGGTTGCTTGCGTTTCTGCTTTGGAGGTCTCTGTTGCTTAGGCAGATTATTATTGAGAGCCTCAGCGAATGTTTTTGTGTTACTATGTGTAGATTTTGGTGGTGTAGATTTAGTGAGACTATGTGATGAGCGTGGTGTGGTGCAAATGTTTACCTTCTCCTCATGACTATCAAGTTCAGTCTTAGTTGGAGAGAGCTTTACCTCCAGTTTGGCTAGATAAGTACATCTCTCACAGGTTTTAGTGTTGGGTGGTAGGAGGAGAGGGTTGTCTATGTACATGAGGCAATTTCTACCTTGCCTCAAGATGCCCAGATTCATCAGATAGACAGGAGAGAACACTAGGAGCTGACCCTTGGACATGCCTGAATAAAAAACTATTTTCCTCTAGATAAGTGAGGAAAGTGAGTACAATAGCTGTTTTTTTCTAAGCCAGTGAGAAAAGTAAGTACAAAAACTGTTATCCTCTAGGTAATGAGGAAGATTGAGTGCTATAGTAATTAGTAGTTTATTTAGTGCTTACAAGTTCTGAACAAGTGCTGAGCATGAATATTATTGCTCTAGTTTCTGCTAGAGTGTATATGTGAAATGCCTTGTATTGTTGTAAGTTTCTGAGTAGGTATTAGATTGCTAAATAATGCAGTTTGTGGCCTGAGAACTAGAAAAATTAGAAAAATGAGTGTTCCCAGAGCTATTGTAGATTTAAAACTTTTTTTAAGGAAACAAAATTTGTCCTTAGTGTTTCAAGATACTAATTCCAATTCTAGTGACCTGTCTATTTTGAAGAAAAAAAGCACTATAAACCCCCCCACTCCATCCCCAGCTTAAAAATCTAGAAAAGTTATTAGAAAAAGAGATCAGAAATACTATCAATGAGCATAAGATAGTTTATAATCTATCTAAGAATGAAAATCAACTATTGAATTTCTTAAAAAAACAATAAGACAATAAAATTATGCAACCTGACAAAGGGGGTGGAACGGTTCTTATGGACTCCATTTTATATGAGTCTAAGATGAAGGATTGTTTACTTGACACTTCCAAGTATTCTAGAGCCTCAATTAATGAGGTCAACATTGCCAAATCTAAAATCAATCTTTTAATTAATGATTCGTTGCTAGAAGGTTCTATAGACTTGGATGTATTAAATTTTTTGAATAATTTAAACCCTAGAATTCCTTCAGTTTTTGGAATACCAAAGGTACATAAAGACCCTGAAGATCCTCCATTACGTCTTATAGTCTCTTCTGAGGGTTCTGTGACAACCCCTTTACCAAAGTTTATTGATGTGAAATTGAAGGACTTATCTAGTCAGGGTAGTACGGTTCTAAAGGATTCATGGGACTTTGAGAGACAGGTCAAACCTAACCTCTATTCCTCAGAGATCATTTTGTGACTCTTGATATTGTGGACCTGTTTGGTACCATTCCACATGAAATTGGTCTTGCATGGCTTGAGGATAGTATGAGAGAGAATGGTGGTCTTTTGCCTGATGATTTTAGAACATGTCTTTTATTAATGGAAGTTATCTTGAAGAATAATTTTATGTATTTTGAAGGTGAATTTTATAAACAGGAAAGGGGTGTAGCTATGGGGGCTAAATGTGCCCCCTCCTATGCCAATATAGTTTTGTCATGGTGGGAACACTTATTTGCTAACAATTGTGAATATGTCAAGTCTTGGGTTTTTTATAAACGCTTCCTGGATGATATTTGTATTTTTTGGATAGATTCCCAGGAAAGATTTTTTGAATTTGTGGCCTATCTCAGGAGCACAACTAATTTTATGGATTTCACTTACAATTTAAACAAGCATGAATGCATCTATTTAGATGTTTCCTTAACCAAGTCTAATAATTCCTTTAAATCCAAAATTCATCGGAAAAAGACTTTTTCGAATTCCTATTTACATTTCACGAGTGGTCACCCCTTTTTTCAGAAAAAGAATCTTCTTAAGGGGCAACTGGTTAGGTCCAGTCGTATGACCTCTGATGAATCTGACTTTGTAAATGATGCTGGATTTATTATGGATTTGTTTAGGGAAAGGGGGTATCCAGAAAAGCTGGTTAGTGAGTTTATGGATTTGTTTAGGGAAAGGGGGTATCCAGAAAAGCTGGTTAGTGAGTTGTTTCAAGAGGTACTGGAGGGGAGAAAGGGTAGATTTGCACCAATCTTGGGTTTGCATGATGTTAGTCCTATTACTAACAAGAATGTCCTGAATTGTTGGGAAAAAGCATATATTATGGATTATACAGGAGACTCCGATATTATTAAACAGATTATTATAAGAGAATGGGATAGGTTCAAACAGTTTACTGATTTGGAACATATACACAAGGAACCTTTAAAATTTACATATAGGAAAGATTTTAATTTCAAGAATTTGTTCGAATTTGGGGGTAGTTCCAACCATAAGACTAGAACAGGTAAGGTTGGAACATTCAAGTGTGGCTTTTGTTCCCAATGTCAGTACATTGCCAATAGTACCAGTATTCATCTTCCGAGTAGAGATAGGCAGATTGTTGGTAACACATATTCCAAATGTAACACCAATGGAGTTGTGTACATTGCTATTTGTCAACTCTGTCATTCCTTTTATGTGGGAAAGACAGAGAGAAAGTTAAAGTTTAGAATCTATGAACATCTTTATGAAATTAAAAAACGCAATGGCAACAATGCATTATTTCGACATACACAGAATTGCCAACAGGCCTCCTTCCTCTTTTTTGTTTTGGAAGTGGTTCCCAAAGAGGTTAGGGGTGGTATGTGGGAAACTAAGCTGGAATACAGGGAACTCTATTGGCAGATTATACTAGAGGCCAACTTGAACCCTGGTCTTAATGATATGGTTTCCCTTCTCCCTGTTCTTAAACTAAGGGCAGCAAAGTTATGACTTACAAATACATTTTTGTCCATTAGATGGTGCCAAATACACGAGTTAATTTTAACTCGTATATTTATTTTTAATTGATTGTTGGTATTATTTAAAAGTAATTTTATATGTTTTATATATTTATAAAAATAGGATGAAAAACATCCCTTATACAGTTTTTTCATTTTTTAAAAAATGTTTTTTAAAAATGTATTTTTTTAAAAAATGTAATTAATACATGTTTTCCCAAGATGAGTTATTATGGGTAATGACACAATGTAATTGTTTAATTGTTTTATTGCATTGATTGATTGTTTTATTATGTTGGCTATAAAAGGGAGTATTTGTATGAAGTAAGATAAATGTTTTAGCTTCTGATGAAGATATACGAAAACGCAGTTTTGAATTACAGCGTTAAAGTGTGCTTGGCTGGTTTGTGAATAAAGCCGTTTTTCTATCACCACCATTGTTCCAGGTCTTGGACCCTTATTTGGCTTCTCCTGAGTGAATTTTGTTTGGTTTAGGTATTAGATTGCTAAATAATGCAGTTTGTGGCCTGAGAACTCAGACCAGGCGTTAAGATGATGCAATATGAATACTGGGAAAAACTAAGTGTCAAAAATGATGCAATTTGGAAGGGTCTTAGAGACATGTTTGTTAGTAATGTTTAAATATTATTTCTCACAAGAGACAGGGGAGCATTTTGATCTGGACATCTAATTCAGCACTCTGCCCTTGCTTTATGTATGTAAGTAAGATTATAGCACTGTAATTTCTCTTAGGAATAGTTAAACTTAGAAGAAAGTTAGACTAAGTATTTTTCTTTGAAGTCAGATCTTTCCTACAATATTGTTTTAAGTTTCTGTGTGATCTCTGAACTCTTAGATATCTCTGTGGTGTAGTAGTTTTGTCTTGTGTTTTAATTATTTATTATTAAATATTTTTAAAACCTTCTACCTGTGGCTGGTTTGTGTAGAGATAGGCTCTAGAGTACATTGCATATTTATAGAGGTTATTGTAATAGGCCACTCTAAAGTAAGCCTTAACTGTTAGTTATACTACCATTGGATTATAATATTGCACAGTAATAACTAGACACCCTTTTAAGGGCCTTTTAGTAGCTGATATTATTAGCTGGGTGGTGGCAGTAATTACTACTGTATGGTCTGGATAAAGGGGCACAGCTGGAGAATCTGTGTCAGCCTTTTCCAGGAGTGTCTGTGAAGTTGTATAAATACTTATCTCAAAGTGTGTGTGTGTTGTGTCAGCTACTTGGGAAGGGACGTGAAGCACTGGTTGGACAGGGAGGGTACTGGAGGTTTTAGCTTGCCCAGCTAGGCTGAGACCTGGACCCTATAGCTGTGGCAGTGGGGAGTCTTATTGGGGACCTGGTGAGCAAGGGAGCAACCAACCCAAGACTGACTGTGATCTATGTGTGCACTTAAGGGAAATCGTACTTTACTGTGTGTATTAGTTATCCTTTTCTCTTCTATGAGACAATCTCCCTGGTGTTAGTGGTGAGGATTGAGGCTCCTTGATTGCTGGGCCAGGACACGGTTGTCACAGCCACCACCATCCTGCTGTCATTTTACTGGGGTTTTGGAATCTAGCCTAAGACCACTGTGGCCTAGTTACATAACTTAAGGTGTGTATGAACCAAAATATGATTTATTTTTATTTAAAATCAAACTACTAATCAGATTAAAAAATATATCAAAGCATTAAGTACTTATTGACTTCATTCTTATTCCCTTGAACTCTCTGGCAGGTTTCCTCACTAGTCCCTCCTGTTATCCTCTGCTGTAGCCTGGCACAGAACTTGTAATCCCTGTTGCACTAATTATTTTTGAGGGACAACATTTTTACTAGTTGAAAGGCACTAAGTGTTCAATCTTCGAACACGTAATTGCAACAAAAACTGTAGAAGTGAGCCACAAGGAATGGTATGTCCATAATGATACATCCCTGCCTTAACAGCCGTTTAAAGCTTTTGAGTAGTATGAAAACTGTAGTAAATATACTGCATCTTTAGTTACACTTTTATGATAATTGTCATAGAATAAGGGACAGTTATTCTGATATGGGGCAACATTACAAGAGCTCAATGTAGTAATTTGAAAATGTTGGCTACACTCCTGCAACAATGTATTACAGTTCACTAGCCATTAAGCCCTGCCCTATAACCTGTAATATGTACTGTTTCATAAATACCACCATCCTATTGTACATCACTTTCTTCCAGCATAGCCCACTAGTCAGGACATTTCCTCTTATGTCTGCCCACTTCTAGCCGTTATGGCACTGTACCTCCCTTTTTATTACCCCATGATCCCTTGTTGCTACCCCACCCTCTTCTTAACATTCCTTCATCCTTGCTTACAACTCCTTAATATCTTCTCAGCAGTCCCTAAAACACCAGTGTTACCAGTGCTGTATCATATGCCATCATTTCCCTTCTCAGTACCCCTTACTATCTGTGACCATCCCATTCATTCCTACTCTGTAATCTCTCCATTAAAAGCAACACTTAGCTCATTAGCACCTCTGAGTAGTGGGATGTCGCACCTCTAACAGAAAACAAATATCCCTATAGCCACAAACATTTTCTACAAAAACAAGTTCAAAAACATAAGCCAAATGAATGCAAGTATCCTGCAATGTTATCCGTAAAAAAGTTTTCATTACAATAACAGTCAGTATAATTATGTATTATCATGCACACAAACCCAGAATAAAAACATTTTCACAAACAACTTTCATATTTTAGAAACTAAACAGTCAAGACATACCATGCTTGAAGGCATTTGTTTAGCCAGAGTTTTGAATTTTTACATGACAGCAAAAATCCATTCTGAGTACTTGTTTATTAAGATAGTTGCAGAAATATGAATTATTATTAGTATAATTAAATATTTGCACAGTTCTAAATGTTTCTCAGAATGTACAGCTTACAGTGCAAATATCAATGACAATTTTCTCAGGTGTCACATGATGCCATGCAATAGTTGTAAATTTCTTGTTTTTGTAAATATTAGTCTACATCTGAAAATACTTATATCTTCATAATTAGTAGTAAGCAACTAGCAATATATACAGTGTAAAGTACTATGGAGAGTGACAGCTTGTCTCCCACCATGACATTTCATACCACAGTCCTCAATAATATGTAGCTTCGTTAGGAACTCATGAATATAAATATGAAAGTATGAACAACAAGTGACAGTGATTAATTTATCCATTGCAGAACATCCTAGATTAATCTCAATGTCTTTTTTGTTACTTATACATTACTCTTTCTAATGCTGCATATCATTAAATGCTAAGGCGTTAAGTTAAGGAATCCAGTCCCAAAAATGTCTGGACATTATAAGGAGCTAAGGATGATGAATAGAAGTATACTAAAGAAAGACCCTACAGGCATGAATGAGTTAATCCATTAAGAAGCTACCCTTGCTCAACTATCTGCCTATAGATTGCTAATCAGTGTACAAACACCAAACCAACACTCAAACTACACCTGCTTAAACAAGCTCAGCAGTTAAGGACCACAAATCTTAATACTTATTCACTGAAGCCAGTGACGTAAAATACCTAACTAAAATTTGGATTAAAATACAAGATAACCTGAATAGTAAGGAGCTGATGCAATGTAAAGTGAATAGCAGCATGTGAAGGGCTATCTCTTTGAACAGCTGTGATATGAGCAGTACACTATAATCCCACCATCTGGGACATACCCACTTTCTTGCATTTCAGGCTCATATTGGTTGGAAGTAACCTAGCAAACAAAGAGTAGCAAGCAGGAATTGGCCCAAGATATGATCCATTGCAGGCAGATGCACATCATACCTCTCAACTCTACAGATTTTTTCACAATGTCCAGATTTTTGCCTCAACTATTTGGTCTGGTCTTTATAAAATTTGTGGTTTTCTGTCAAATCAGAGAGGACTGAATTCATTAAATAAGGAAAAAAAATGACATATGTAAGTTTCATACTTCATACCTTTCAGAAAATGCATGCTAACACAAATTATGTTATTATAGCAGTTTTCTAAGTTTATAAGAGTAATATTTAAAATCTGTCCCTATTTTTGGGCCTTTTTCTCCCCATTATTTTAGGCTTTGCCCAGATTTATTGCATTAAGAGGTTGAGAGGTATGACTCACACAACCACACTCAAATAGAAAGCTATGGTCACTATAAGATTATTCAGCAACCTGCCAGCATGTTTTTTTTTTTGGGGGGGGTGTAATTGTAGAAAACTGGGCCTGTTTAGAGATTACCTGCACCTGACAAGTGATGCTGATATGATGATTGGTAACTTGGCACCAAAACATAACATAATATATTCAACAGCTATAACTCATCTGATTTCTTGTTAATTCCTTTTATAGGAGTAATCTATCCCATAATTCTCACCCTGCAGACATTGAAAATAAGAACAGAGGCCTTTGAAAAATTGGTATATCAGGCTAAGAATCTGGACATCTAATTAGCATAAAAGTTGAATACCAAATAGCACATAATGTGGGATACCACTCAAAAGCATGTTAACAAAACAGAGTGACAAAAATTATCGGGTGATTCAGAAAATTGTCTGAAGGGTAAGTCAAGATTGAAAATAGGGGCAATACCTCCACAAATAAGGATGCCCTAAATCAACTCTGAAAATAGAAACATTCTTCCAAGGCAGGGACAGTTGAAAGGTTTGCACCACCCCCACTCCCATCTTTAAAATATGCTAGACTAAGAGCGTGTCAGTACCACTTATAAATGGGATTAACCTTAAAATAGCTATATGCTTTTCTGTCTCTTTACCATTATGTTGGATCATGCATGCAGATAACTAGTGTGTTTAGGAATGTAATCATGCTTGCTAAGTCACTGTTATTGCAGAACAGCATTTACAGTGGGGCCTGTGTTCTTAACTATCACTGTTTTTAAAATGTGGGAAAAATGGTGGCCCTGACCAAAAATCCAGAGGAACCAGCAGAAATCAGCATGCAAAGTTCTGGACTGGAGCACCAAACACTGCAAGGCAGTAATGTTAATTGTTATAACCTTATTCTGCCTGTAATGGCCTCTCTACCCCAGGCTAGTAATCAAGAAGCCTCAATCCTCACCACACCGACACTGGTGAGAGATGGTCACTAAAAATAGGAATGAATTTACAAAGTATTTTCAAATGAAGCTCTTTGCATCAAGCACAATTCCCCCAACAGCACACAGGGAACATGTTCTAGACCTGGGTCTTCAGATCCCAAGCAAGACTCTCTTTGTAGTATTGTGTCCCAGTTCCAAGTAGCTAACACACCCAAACCTGGGTATTTGATTTTCATACACACACCCCCATGGGAAAGGCTGGTACAGATTTACTAGCTGTACTCCTTCTGCCCAGATTATAAGGTAACCACTTTGTCACCAGTCAACTACTCTCAGGCTCTTACAAGGGCATCCAATTATACTGAATAAAATCAATACTAATATAAATAGTAGAGTGTAACCAAAGCAGTAAGTCTTTTCGGAGTGCCCAAGGTGTCACTAAAATAAGTACAAGTACTCTCAAGATATTAAAATGTATTCTCTAAAAGACCAGGCACAATGAAAGGTATAAAATATTTAATAATAAATAAAATAGAAACCATGAGAATAATAAATATCTAAGTACAATAAACACCAGAGTTTCAATCACAGGAGAAATAAAAATAACACAGTTGGACAGATTCAAACAGATGCAGAAAGATACTACTTAACTACTCTCACTGTATTCCCTGACTGCCTATAGAATAACTGTTCCCTAGCTAACTTAATTAATTCAGCAAGGCAAGATGAGATGCTGAGATGCATACTTCCACATGGTAAGATGATGAGCTTCTAACCTCTAATTGAACTGAACTGTGATAACTGACATTGATATTTTTTATCAGGTTCCAAAGAAAAGAAAACAAAACAAATTGCTGTGACAGTCCCAGACTCTCAGTGCTGGTTATAGAATCACATTTGATCACCTGCCTCTGGTACAATACACACTAACAGCAGCTTGCTAAAATCTATTGCAGTATCTGAAAGCTATAGAACAGTTTCAAAAACTTCTACTCTTCTCTTCCAGAATTCTTTGTTAAAACATAAACATTTAATCAGTTATAATAAAACTGTTGATACATTTTTAACACAAGCATCTGTACAAGTCAGTGTGATAGTCAATTGATACAAAATTATCTACAAAACTCCAGCTAACTATGCTTGCATATGTTATAAATGCACTGTCGTATTCTCCTTGGCACAGACAGTATACCTCGCATCATCACACTGCCCACTTGCAGGCTGTCTTGTATATAAGTTGTATGTCTATGTATCACTTTATGGCTGGGCTGTGAGAAAATAATGCCTTTTGAGAAACTCTTCTGTCTTGTTTTATAAATGCATGCATATATGCATAAACAATTTTTTTCATGTTTTTAAGTCTTTCATGCTTTGTGTAGACATAGGAATGAACTCACTGAGTACAGATACAGTATATATGTATAAACAATATAAATTGTGTATATATATATATATATATATATATATATATATATATATATATATACATTTATATAATGTTGTGAATTATCTAAATTAAGTCATATGGTTTTCCTGTCTTACCTTCTGTTTTAGCTTCCCCTACATACATATTACTGCTGTAACCAGTTACACAAGAACATAAATAAACAAGCTTGCTAATGTAAACATATCACACTTTACATATTTCTCATTTTATATACCTTTATGCTACTGAAAATGAACTACCAATAATATGACACAGGCTTAGAATAGAAGGTTTATAGAACCGTGACATAAATGGCCAATACTAAGATAAAAACAGAAAAAATATGTATAAATATTTGTCTCACATGAATGTGCTTCACATCAGCCATTTACCTTTCAACTGGGCTAGGAAGCTGTACTCTTCTCTTTTCTTATAAACATGTTTAGAAGTCCCCTTCTCATTCCTTACATATATATATATATATATATATATATATATATATATATATATATATATATATATATCCCCTTATTTAAGTGTATTCATTGTACTTATTTGATCTTCCCGCATCCATAACTCCTTTCATAGCCTTCTGAAGGTTTGGGAGACCTTTCGACTGCTATCTTATATACTGTCTGCTCTCTTTTACTTCCTCTGCCCCTTAATTGTTGCTATCATATACCTGATTTATGTTTCCCTGCTATTCAACCTTCTGTCATTATAGGTTCATAGGTTCATAGGTTCATAGGTTCATAGGTTCATACTAGGCTATCTGCCCAAGGGCATTTATAAGCCTAGCCCATAGTTATGTGGCTTTTTAGTTTGAATAAAAACTATGCCTATCATTTTGCTGTGCCTCTGTCAAGCAGTGACGCTGAAGTAATCCCTGGGGTATATCTGCAATCTCCCATCCATTGGTCAAGATTCCTCTTGAACAAGACCAGAGAGGTGCTCTGCCTCACATGTACCGGGATTTTGTTCCACAGCATAGGGAGTCTCTGGGTGATGAATCTGTCCCTCCAGCACGTTCTATTTATAACCGTGTCAAGGTTTAAGTCTCCGCCCTTGTGGTTCTGAGGGATCTAGATTTTTGAGGTGAAGCATATTCATCAAATCTGGGTTTGACATGGCCTTATATGTCAGGCACAGGTCACCTCTGAGCAAGCGGTATGAGACTGAATAGAGCTGGAGTTCTTTCAGTCGGGCAGCATAAGACATATTTTGAGACCCTTTATCCTTTTGGTGAGGAACTTTTGGGGCCTTTCAAGCTGCAGCAGGTGTCTGGTCAGATACATTCGGGCATTGTACTCAATCATAGGTCTAATAAGTGATGAGTACAGGGGACGATGACCTCCCTTGATCTAGATGTGAATCCCTTCATGATCAGGTGGGTGATATAGAAGGTTTTCCTAACTACTTTAGCAACATGAGTGTCAAACGAAGGCTACTGTCAACCTGGGTCCCCAGATCTCTGATGACTTTTCTGTGCTCAGTGGATTGCCACCTATATGGTAGCTAGGGGTAGCCTTGTTTTTCCCAAAGGGTATGACTATGCATTTTTTAACTTCAGGCCATGGCTCTGGCACCAGTTATCCATTTCTGTGAGGCCCTTCTGGAGGATATCTGTGTCAGATGTGTTTCGACTATGGAGTTTGCAGTCATCTGCAAACTTTGTCAGCCATAACCCTCCTGTGTTTGCTTGTACTTCAGAAAAGTAGATGAACAAGAGTGGACCCAGGACTGATGTGGGACACCACTTGTGACAGGCTTTGAGTCTGACATGGCTCCAGCAACTCTGACCCTGTGGGTTCTGTCACTTAGCCAGTTTGCAACCCATCTTGTGATGTATGGGTTTACATTCAAGCTGATGAGTTTGATGATACCTGAGTGGGGTATTGTGTCAAGGCCTTTGCCAGGTCGAGGTAGGCTGTATGGACTGCCTTTCCCTCATCAATGGCCTTGGTGACTGTCTCGAAAAAGTCAACCAAGTTTAAGAGGCAGGATCTGCCTTTGACAAAGCCAAACTGAGTTGGATCCAAAGTCTGCAAGTTCCCTATGTCTTTATTTATGAGTTCCATTATGATCCTCTCCATGGCTTTGCAGATAAGGCTTGTCAAGCTAATGGGCGGTAATTTCCAGGGTCTGTGGAGGCACCGCCCTTATGAAGTGGGACCACAGATCCTGAGGTGAGGCTAAGATTAAACAGCTGTCCTAACTGTGGATTTAATTCCTCATTGAGTTCATGAAGCACACAGCCGGGGACACCATCCGGTCCCATGGATGCTGTGATTTTGCCTTAGTGAGGGCAGTTCTCACCTGGGCGTTGGAGATGTTTGGGGCTACAATCCTCTGGAATAGATATCTCTCCTTTTGGGGAGGGGAGAAGTTTGCACTGAACCTGTCAGCCAGTATGTTGGCAATGTGTGTAGGTTCAGTAATTTTCACATCATTTTGAACTAATTCTGAGCATATCTGGGAGTTTCCTCCTAGGTTTCTAACATAGCTAAAGAAGGCCTTATGATTCTCTTTAGAGTCCTTGGCGATTTTTCTCTCAAAATTTGCCTTGGATGATTTTATGAGAGCTCTTAGTTTTTACTTATAATGATCAAAGGTGTCTTACCTTTCAAGGATTTTGCTCTATCTTGTAGTAGCTTCCTCCTTTTGTTGTAGAGCTTGTTTATGGCTGGGGTCCACCAGACTGGATGCTTGCCTTTGGTACAGAGAGTCTTAGTTTTGTTTGGGATTGCCTGATCCATGCAGTCCTGTAGGTGCTGGTAGAAGGCATTTGTAAGTGATTCAGCGGTTTGAGTAATGTTTACCACTGGCTCAGGGGCCTTAAAGGAGACCACACTAGTTTTTAGAAGTGTGAAATCGGCTTTTGAGAAGTTTTTCACTGTGGTCTTTTTGTTTCAGGTGGGGGCGGGATGAGGACCTCCAGCGAGATTAGTTTATGATCTGATCTCACCAGTGAGGGGTATACTTCGGTGTTGAACATTTTGATCCCATGTTCGTGATGATGAGATCAAGTATGTTTTCTCCTCTTGTGAGGATGGTGACTAGTTGTTCCATGGCATTTGAGTTTATGAACTCCAGGAATCTTTGGGTTAGAGTGTTCGGGCTTGAGTAGTGTTCCCAGTCTATATTAGGGTAGTTAAAGTCACCTAGTATGATGGTGTTTGGAGATACATTTATCCCCTCCAATGTTTTCAGGAAGGCCATGTGAAGTTCCTGAGTTTGAGAGGGTGGCCTGTAACATGCTACAAATTGCAGAGCAGTCTTGCCTATGGTTAATTGCACCTGGATGGTCTCCGATGCATCATGCGTTGCCACCAACCTTGAGGTGTGGGTGTCCTTTATGAATATGGACACCCCCTCCTTTCTTGGTGTTGTCCGGATTTTGGGGCGGAACGCATGATATGAGGTGAAACCTGTTAGTGCTGGGGTGCTCTCAGGAGCCTTGAACCAGGTTTCTGTCACAGCACAGACATCGATGTTCTCCATATTGAGAAGGGCCTCGAAAGTGCATCTTGAGATTGAGACTTCTGGCATTGAGCAGCATTACCCTTAGTTTTTTCCTTTTGGTGTTCTAGGGTGGTAGGTTTAGAATTTGAGCCTTGCCTAAAAAGGCACTATGGGGTGGCAAGAGCCTTTGCCAATATCCGAAGCCCAGGGTGACAGGTGGCAGCGTGGCTTGTCCAGCATGTCATCCCAGGCAGACAGACATTGGATCCCCTTTGAATGACACCAGAATTTAAGCCAATTATTAAAGCTGATCATCTTATCACTGTATTGTGGCATCATTCTAGGTGAAGGTAGGATACTGCTCAAGGTCAGGGTCATACCTGCCTGGGCTACATAATCAGAGAGCTCCTCGATGTCCCTTTTCATGTAGTCCAAGGAGGTACGTCTCAGGTCGTTGACACCAGCGTGGACAATGACTGAGTCGACTTTGTACCTGCTGTTGAGAGACCTGAGTGCTTGCGTTATGTGGCGGATTCTAGCGCCTGACAGGCAGCTTACTGTGACCTTCTCTTTACTCAGTCTGGTGAGCGGACGCCAGTGTGTCTGACTATGGAATCACCAATGACAAGTGTGTCTGGCATTTTGTTTGGCCTTAAGGGCTGTGACTGTTTGACACTCTGACTGTGTGGTCTATGTGTTGCATGTGTTGGGTCGTGAGGTGGTAGTTGTTTGGGTGTCTGCTTTGGTGGCCTCTGCTGTTTTGGTAAATTTTGATCAGAGCCTCGAGTATGTCTTTGTGTGAGTATGTGTATGATTTGAAGTTGTGATGGTACCATGTGTGACTGGGTATGTATTGTGTGTGGTTACCTTCTCCTCCTGTCTGGTCTTGCCAGTCCTATGTTGAGAGAGCTCAGCCTCCAGTTTGGCCGTATAGTTGCATCTCTCGCATGTATTTGTGTTTTGTGGGAGAAGGAGAGGATTGTCTGTGTACATGAGGCAGTTGTAACATTGCCTCAATATTCCCAGGTTCACCAGTTGAGCTGGAGAGGACACTAGCAACTGATCCCTCGACATACTAGAAGTAGTAGATAAAGAGACTTTCAAAGGACTCCGGGGGAAGTGGGTTTTAGGCTGGTGGGGTACTATCTATAATAAGAGTGCTTTATCAAGGTGCAAGTACTGTAGGAGTAAGTGCTAGGCTTACTCCTACAGTAGTAACTTAAATTTGTTATTTTCTGCTAACCGACTTTTTCTTTCTCTAATCGTGGCTCCCCTCATACTCTCTACTGCCCTTCCTTCCTCATCTGTCTCACTCACCCCATTTGTTGCAACTTTTAGATTGCATAGAAATGAGAATTGTGCTCCCATGCTATATACAATGTAGATAATACAAATACTTTAGTTACAATGCCCTTGATTGATATGGCTTACTTCATGAAATGTTTTGTTTATACAGTAATGTGTATGTGAGTGCTATGGTAGGACAATGATTAGAACACTGCTGCCTTATACCACTTGGATTTCCAGTTCATTTCTTGGGTGGGGTGCTTTCTGTTCAGAGCTTGAATGTTTTCCCAGTATTTGGGTGACTTTTTACGTGGTGCTCAACTTTCTCCAACATTCCACAGACATTCCTAATGTGAACTGACGATCCATCACATTTCATGTGATATTTGTGGTTGTTGATATCTTGTAATAGACTAGTATTCTACCCAGGACTAATTTATCTGTGTTGCAGCCATTAAATAATATGATATGCTCCTTTATGATGCTGAATTATATTAAGTATGTGATTAGCATGTGAATAGAACATCACCACCCTCCCAACCAATGAACAGCATGTTCTCTAACACCAGGACAAGAGTCAGCCAGAGGATGCCATCTTTCTTGGGTGGATTGACATTTTTACTTTCTGGCCCAATCTCCTGCATATACTCATCCAAGCACTGGTGGTAGGGGAGTGGCATGCAATGGACTGAATGCAGAGGTCATCCCCTCACATATGCAGAGGGTATACTCTCCAAACAGCCTTCCTCTCCCAAGAATTATGAGTAGTGTTTTCTCTAGTCTCTACCAAGGAAATTGCAGAAATTCCTTGTGTCTCTGAATACATACACCCCCCCCCCCGGGAAACCTCACAAGTTAATAAAGAAGCCATAGACCATGATTTAAAAAAATTGCAGACAAAAAATATTTCAGTGAACTAGCTCCTGTAAATGGGAACATGTTACCTAAGGAACTATGAGGAGAAAAAAAATACACAACTTTTTAGAGAGAAACTAAAAAAAAATACCTATTTAATCTTAAGGTGTCAATTATTCAAATATAGGAAAACTAATCCCAACCATAGAAGTAACTTTCCTTACCACATAAAGCCCTCAGATCCAAATAAAATTTAATTTTCCATTTCTTTATGCTTCCATCATTTGTTTTGCTTGTCTTTCTGACTCTCTTCCATACCTTCTTCTCCCTTTCACCATATTCCCCTCCCTTGTACTTCTCCTTTTCTTCACCCTCTAACTGTAGGTAATGAGAATACTGTTTACTACAATACTATAGCTGCAGGTCTTCATTACAACTTCTCTATTTACCTCCTTTACAAGATGACCATCCTCATTTTTCTTCTCACTACTTACATACTTCAGTTTGCTGTCTTACCTTTTTTACGTGTAATCATCTGCTTCCCTTGTGATAATGCATTTAAAATATGCTACTTTATCACTATCACTACAAAATTGTCAATTTTAATGTCTGTGAAAGTGAAATGTATGACCAGTGCACTCCTCAAATTCTACACTTTTCTCTGTTCTTATATTATCTAGGTAGTCCTCAGATTTGTATACCTTTGCATTTGTTTCATTCAAGATTACTAACCTTTTATGTAACTTACTATATAACCCTTGCAATGTGTCCCTTCCTCTGGTATGGGTCATGGATGAAAAAGGTCCTTTGATCATCCCACTTACCTGGTTAACATATTCAGATGAAAAAATGAAAATATCTGAAGGTGAACAATGAGTGAAAACCCTTGGGTGAACAAAGAGAACACTGGATTTCATAGGTAAAATTTGTGGTTTTCTGGCAAATTAATGAAGTCTGAAGTCACTAAATAATGATAGACATTTGAGTTACAGACTTCATATCCCTTACAAAAATGCATGCTAATACAAATCTTGTTATTCTAGCAACTTTCCAAGTGTATAATTGTAATATTTAAAATATGTCCATATTTGTGAGCTTTTGTCCTGCCATTATTTTAGGCTTTGTCCAAATTTCTTGCAGTAAGAGTTTGAGAGGTATAGCGATAGAGGCTTTAAATACTTTTAATATGTAAAAAGAAAAGGTGAAACTTGTATTTCAGAGAAGTATCTAAGCAGGAAGTAAAAGGAGGATAAAAATCACAGAGAAATAAAATACCTTTTTACTGAAAGAACATCAATGCTGCAGAAGTGGAAGAGAAAAATAATATGCACGCTTTAAATGCCACATCATAAATGTGTATGTCTGCTGTCAAATTTTGTATATATTATATAATAATGTATGCATTCAATACCACATGTCATAAATGTATACGTCTGCTGTCAGTTTATATATGGTTTACCTTACTATTGTTGAACGCCATATGTTTGACGTGCAAAACGTCGGAAGTACGGATGCAAAGAACCACAATACTGATTCAGCATGTGATAGAACGGCAAATAAGTGAACACTTTTTTGCCATTTAAACACATGGATCAAATGTTGGAAATTGTTTTCCAGCAAACCATTTTTGACATTTGATCCTTCGAAGTTATCTATGTTTAGGCATTATGGTTCAGGCATTCAAAGGTAAACCTATATATATATATATATATATATATATATATATATATATATATATATATATATATATATATATATGTATATATATATATATATATATATATATATATATATATATATATATATATATATATGCATTCAATTCCACATCATAAATGTGTTTGTCTGTTGTCAGATTTTATATATTATATAATGTATGCATTCAATACCACATCATAAATGTGTATATCAGCTATCAGATTCTATAGATATTTTAGCAATAACCAATGAATGGGTGTGGTATATTAAAGATTTACCCATGGTTTGTGTGGTTTGATCACAAGGATAAAGCCCTAGTGATTAAAGGAAGGCAACAGTGGGTAACTCTTCAATATACCACACCCAAGTGTTGGTTATTGCTATTATACAATGACATTATTTAAGAAAAAAATACTTACTTTTCTTAAATAATGTCTTTGTATAACGGCTCCATGGCGTTCTTCCACTAAATATCCTGCTGCTTTTTTTGATGTACTGAGCATGTCTATGGGACTTATGCTCACATGCTTACACAGTACATCAGTCTTTTGGAAAGGAAGCAATGGAGAAAGGAAGCCATCCGTTGCTCCATTTTCTTTTTGTTTTTTTAAAGGTTGAAATTCGGATACTTTAGAGACATGAGAGAGAAAGGATGGAGAAAATACAAGGAAAATCAGGTACGTTTCTTTACTTTTGAATAACGTACCTGATTTTCCTAGTACTTTTTGCATCCTATCTGTCTCGTACCTCCAGATTCTCTGGATTTCTGATTTTATTATATATATATATTTATATATATATATACATATATATATATATATATATATATATATATATATATATATATATATATATAAATATATATAGATATATATATATATATATATATATATATATATATATATATATATATATATTTTTTTTTTATATGCCAAAGAAAACTTAAAAAGTTAAAGCATATATCAATGGAAGAAAAGTCCAGGTAACCAGACTTTTTTTCCATAGGTATCTGCTCGATTTACAATGGGCACACTGCTTGGGCTAAGAATCAGTGTGCTCGTTTTTGAATGTTAACGGCCAGTCATTGTACGATATATAATAATGTATGCAGTTAATGCCACATGTCATAAATGTGTATGCCTGCTATCAGATTCTATCAATATTATATAATGTATGTATTCAACACCACATGTCATAAATATGTATGTCTACTGTCAGATTTTATATATATATATATATATATATATATATATATATATATATATATATATATATATATATATATATATATATATATATATATATATATATATATATATATATATATATGAATTCACTTCATAACCTCGAAATGCTGTAATCACGAATTTCAGTATCTCGAGGCTATAAAGTCGAAGAGTAGAAATGTCGCATAATCATTATACCGAAATTGGAAATACCGACGCCCGAATAACCGAACAAGGTTAACGGCAGTACATATCATAATATCGAAACCCAACAACATAGCTTTAATCCACGGAACTGAAATACAGAAAGTAAATACAGACACCATTAAGCCACACCTAAACTGTGCATTGTCCATACATAGATCCTGGCTTCGAATCATACATGCGAATAAATACCATATTTGTAATACGGCATAACGAACGCAAACAACTTATAGTGTACTTCCGCTAGTACAGACGTTAATGGTTAACGATGGTAATACATTCCACAGATGCTACTGTACAGACATATAATGCCGTACGCCAGTGTACAATAAATCATATGTACTGCCAGAAAGCCTGCACATAAGGTCAGAACAGAGTAGCATACACGCTACAAATTAAATACCAGTTCATAAGAGATATGTACATTGTATGCCACTCACATTTTCAAGAGCCTAGCAATTGACATTAGAAAGTCAATTTGAGAATATGACTGCCTATTCCGTGGTATATTCCCAAACTGAGCATGCCTTTTAATAACGTTACGGCGTTTAGGAGATGGTGCAGCTCCACAAGTCATTCTGACACGTAGTTTTTCGACTCTATCCTGCTCTCTCGCCAACATGGTCATCAGTATTGTCAGATCACACACTCTATGACCTAGTAGAGACTTTAATCTATGATGCCATGCTTCCACACTGTTTTGTGTACGTGGTAGGAACAGAGTGTTCAAATCATGTACATTCCAAAACGATGCTGGAAATAATGGTGGAAACCTTGTACATGCTGTACTTCTAGTGCAGAATTTCCTCAACTTGCCTAAGACATACCAGTCTGAAAAGTACTGTATTAACGATTTACCTTCAGCAGGAAATATCTCTTTTATGGCCATGAAGCATGATAACACATCACTTTCCGGTACAAATGCCAGTGCAACCAAACACTTCACATGTAGTTGGAAACACATATTGGTGTTATATAAGTGTGACAAACCTAACTGTTGCACCTTCCTCCAAATATTTTGCCCAAAGTGAAACAGACAACCTTTGGACAGAACTCCCTGCATATTCAAATGTACACTTCTCCTGGCGGCAATCTCAAAGTCACTTAATATATATTTCAATTGTAGTTCTAAACCTTCCTTATTTAGCAGGTTTAAAACACAATTCCACATAAAGTTGTAGGCTTTCAAAGTCTTTTTTGTCATTAGACAGAATAATAAGGGCACACTTTTGTGGAAGCCACCATAATGCACTAGACCATGTATGCTATATAGCTGTCGACAAATAATCCCCTTATAAAAGTACGTACCATCCACTAACCATATTGTTGCAGTGCTAAGATCAACTAGGTTCTGCTGTGTAGTAAACACAACGACGTTTGTATCAGTAGAACTATCACACATCCTTGTAGTTATGAAGGGACCACTCTTCGTTGGATAGTCAGAGATATTTATCTCATTTATGCAGAATACTTTCTCTTTACGTACATGTTTTCTACGTATCCGACCTACATGCTGTATAAGAGCCTTCCGTGTTGGAAGGCTTGGTGTTACATCAGCGGAAGTTGATGCCAAAACATCATCAACAACTATACAGGGGTTATCACGGGACACTGTGGATCGTACCCGTATATCATCACATATCCTGTACTTTTCCGTTTCTGTTGGGTCACCTCCATGGGAATGTTGCACCGTTTTCTGTAGTCTTTCACCATCAGGAACACTAATGGTAATTGCTCTGCCTTTACACTTCATAGTTTGTTTCCATTTGCAGCACCAGTATGTCTTTTCTTCAACTACTTTCTCACGATGCATTACGAATCCGTCTAAAAGCAGGACATATCTTCCCTTTTGTGAACTTATAGGCCGATACACCGCTCCCAATGTACCTGGAGCATTTTCATTCATTTTGGTAACAGCGGCCAGTCAATGTATTGCAATATGTGCAATTAAACTACCGTTCGACATTTACAGATATTTTGCAAAGGTCGACATTTCAAATTTCGCGGTTTCTTTACTTCGATAATACTGAAATTCGTGATTTCAGTATTTCGAGGTTATGAAGTGAATCCATATATATATATATATATATATATCTTTAAACCACTCCCCTAGTCATGTTTTAGTTCTTTCTGATTGGTTGCTTACAATTCTATTGTTGCACACATCATTTTCTTTTATTTATCCTTTGTTTATCTGCACTATAAAGTCGAAGGTGAGGTGATTTTTGTACATATGTTTCTGAAGAAGTCCAGATAGTAATAAAAGGACAAAAGCGCTAAAACAACTAGTCCTAGTCCATTTATATATAAATATATATATATATATATATATATATATATATATATATATATATGTATGTATATATATATATATATATATATATATATATATATATATATATATATATATATATATATATATATATGATATAAATATATGATATAAATATATATATATATGTATATATATATATATATATATATATATATCATGTTTGCATTCAATGCATGTCATAAATGTGTACGTCTACTGTCAGACTCTCTATATATGATATAATATTTATGCATTCAGTACCACATGTCAAAATGTGTATGTCTTCTCTCAGATTATATATATATATATATATATATATATATATATATATATATATATATATATATATATATATATATATATATATATATGCATGCATTCAATGACACGTCATAAATGTGTATGCCTGGTATCAGATTCCATGTATATTATATAATAATGTATGTATTCAGTGCCATAAATGTGTATGCCTGCTCTCAGATTCTATCTATATTATATAATGTGTGCATTCAACACCACATGTTATAAATGTGTATTCTGCTGTCAGTCTCTTTTTGTATTATACAATATGCATGTATTAATATCACTTGTCATAAATGTGTATATCTGTTGTCAGATTTTATATATATATATATATATATATATATATATATATATATATATATATATATATGTATTACATAATAATGCATACATTCAATACCGCATGTGATAAATGTATATGTCTGCTGCTGGACTCTCTTTGTATTATATAATATACATGCATTAGTATCACTTGTCATAAATGTGTATGTCCATTGTCAGATTCTATATATATTATATAATAATGTATGCCTTCAATTTCACTTGTCATAGGTGTGTATGTCTGCTGTCAGTGTCTATATATATTATATAATAATGTATGCATTCAGTTCTATAGCTCTGTATTTTCATGCTTAAGCAGAGATACAAGTGTTTAGCACATTAGCAAACTATATGTAATACATCTATGCACTAATGCTTTTTCTATAATTGCAGTATAAAATGTGCATTTAGAAAACTTTAAAAGTTTGTAACATAATGCATTTGTTATGTATAGTAAAGGATAAAAGCAATTTGCAATTTGCATGAATTTGAGCAAAAGAAATTGGAAATGGAAGAGACGAAAAGTTGCTATAAGATACTACTTAACTCAATGCAAACAGCAGTTACATCTATGAGACACTTATAGGTAGACTTTTGCTTATGAGTTGCTAGAGGTACATAATAGATTAAATAAACTGGTGCTCCATACTACGTGCTGTATCAATCATTTCTATGTTCCCTATATCTGCTGCATGTAGTGAAAGAAGCAGGCATAATCCACTGCACCCTATTAAAACGTCAAAGTACTAAAGAGAAGACAAAGAAACTCAGATGTCACGTGGTAGACCACTCAATATCTGTTGTAAGTCATTTCCAAGCCACAGAGAGAGTAGCAGAAGGGTCATACAAGTCATCTGAAGAGTTTTAGGAAGGAAATGTGTGGTTTATCAGTTTGCCCCTTATTAGTGACATATTTCCAACCTCCAGATCTGTCACCATGGTTACCAGTCTAACTTTTGAAAGCTGTCAGAAGTTTAACTTCACTGCATTAATTATTGCTAGAAAGAGCCCCACACAATATTTTATCATAGCATCAGTTATGCTGGAACAGGAACACTTGGGTATTACCTCAAAAAGAAAGAATTTGCATTTGTGTGTGTGTCCCCTGTTTTACACTTCTTGGTTTAAGTTTTCTGCATGTTATCACTTTTTACTCTGTTGGTGTGTTATTAACTTTTACATGCATTACCTACTGCCTTTGTCACAAGGCTTAGAAAAAGAATCCTTCCACAATACACTTGATCAAGGTGAAATTAATAAATATAAGAAAACATCACTTAACTTTTATATCTATGTATTGTCATGACATTATTCTCATATTTTCAGACCTATTTTTGGTAAATGCCATTTCTACTGACACCAAATCTGCTAAACAGAGCTGGATGCCAAATGTTCAAAAAATAAACAAATACACAAATACATTCATGCATGCATGCCAACAATGTCTGTTGCTTAGCAAAGGATGATTTCAAGGCATACATAAATTACGATGTTTTATCACAAGTAGCTGTCATGCAAAGACCATGATATATAATCTTACTGGTGTAAGAGACAAGTTTACCAGCATCATACCAAAATCTGCCATCGAAGGAGCCCAGATTTGATGCTCTGGTTTCCATATTGGGAATGGGCAAAGGCATGTGACAAGAATGCCACTCTCTCTTAGGCTGTGAGCTCAAGGAAATCAGTCCTTTAGGGAGCAACAGACTGCACACATAAGACAGCTGTTTAGAACAACAAAAATGTCTTTGTTTATACTGTATCAGAACTGAAAGTTAAATACAAGAGTTACTTCCACTCAGTAATGGTTAAAGAAAAGATAATAGTAACAATTCTTATGCGACTATTGCTGAATTTTAGTCTGCCTTCAGTCTGTTCATGTCAACACAGCAGATGGGTCTTCCCCATCTGAGTTTCCACACTTATTTCCAAAGAATTGTCCTTTTCTAAAGAGTTAAAGAATAAAGGTAGACAAGGGGTGATGGGAAGGTTAGGCCACTACACAATAGGAAGGGAGAACACAAGTCTGGGGATAAGGTTACAGGCAGCATGTGGGCAGCTGCTTAACTAAAAGGGGAACTAGATAACCCATCACCAGCAGATCAGAATGGTGGGTGGTTGGGTGGTATGACAATCTCACTTCTCTGGCGGTCTGATAGTCAGGACTGACTAGGTGATCTAATCTGTTATTTGTTCTAAGAGGTGTTGCATGTAGCCAAGCCAAACATCTATCTACCATTCAAGCACAGAGTCTGAAATGTATTGCAGCTGTGCCCCCTCCCCCCAACTCCCAGCAAGGCACTCTTATCCCTTTCACTGTTGCCAGTGACAGCCTCAGTAGGTGTGAGCTGTGATGAAGGTGCCTCATCAACATCATCTTCTGGACCTGCAGAGGAAAGACAAATCAGAAAGTTTATTAATCCAGTAACTGCAATTAGCAAAGGCCACAGGGCAATATACATAAGTAATACCATCTTGCCTTACTCTCAGTTTAAGGAGTTTCTTACAACGGGTCTATATTAAAATCTCAAAGTCTGACAATATCGAATAAGATATTTTTGACACGAGAATACCGAAAGTGCACTACATCGAACGTTTAAATGGAAAATATCCATAGGGGGAGATTTCTATTTATGTAGTGCATTCTCGGAGTTGGTATATTTAAGTAGGGGGGTTGTGGGGGGTGCAGGGGGGCTTGCCCCTGCCTACACTATTTAGTTTTTTTTTTTTTTAATTTAGTATTTTTTTTTTTTTGGTTTCGATGGTTTAAGACTTCGATCACTAAAGTTCGATCTTTAGTGATTCAAAGTTTTAAACCTTCGAGATTATAATATAGACCCTCTTACAACAGCCCTCATGGTTAGTATCATGGTTTGTCCATGCTTGGATGGGAAAAGGTTACATTAATGAACTGTAATGGTCTAGTGTTGATTGCCTAGTAGCCAGCCAGGTGTTACCAGATGGAAGGTTGTTGCCTAACTTCTACTTCCAAGTAAAGGAGTGCATACCTATGTATGGTGTTGAATCATTTTGAATTTTACCTTTTATATCACATTGCAGTTAGTCTGTTGGTTGAACTATGTTTCTGGAGTATAGATATAGCATCAATTCAAGATATTTAGTCCACCCAATTGGAAGGTGTCCCCCTGAGGCTGAAGCTGTTAAAGCCATTACTTTTCTGTAGCAGGTGTGTCACCATGTACAGATGTGCCTTATATCTAGTAGTAAGAATGTGGGTACCTTAATATCTCTCTGTTATCTGTATCTTATTGCACTTATGTATGTTTGTATGCATATACGTATGTACATATGTATGTATTTATTTGAAATATAGTAACCAGGTAAGTGGACTGGCCAGGAGGCACATATCCTCTTCACCTGTATACTGGGGTCTATATTATGTGATCGAAGAATCTGTTCTTCAAACACATAATAATCGACACATATACAGCGAACGCTGTAAACTGCGAATGGTCACATCCTCAGGAAAAAATTCACTTGGCTGTAAAATAAAAAAACAAACTCCCCCCGGATGTGGGGGGCTGTTCCCCCACTCCCTAACTAAATATACCAACTCTAAGAGCGCTCTACATTGAAGAAAAGGACAATTCCCCAGGAAAAACATTTGAGGACGTGGCTGCTAGCGGTTTACAGCATTCGCTGTATATGTGTCGATTATTATGTGTTCGAAGAACAGATTCTTCAATCACATAATATAGACTCTATATACTGTATATACTCCCTGTGGAATTAAGGGCAACATGTTAGCCCACCATGTGGGAACTACACATCTCCCATACATACATACATACATACATCTAATACCTAACAGAGAGGCTGGTCTTGCAGAGAGTGCTTTGGCCAGTGTGTGTCAAGTACACCATCAATATCCATAGACGAAAATTCCTAAACATTAAACTACTGCATAGGGTTACTACTTTGTTTCTCTAGCCGATATATTAATCCTTGCCATCCATATGCCATGTATAGCAATTCTCCTCTTTGTGCAGGAGCATCAGGAGTACAGCAAAACCATGAAACAGGAGAATTATATTTACCTACTTCAGGTGTTGCAAGAAAGCCCTTGCATGGATGCAGCAGCATCATATTTATGTCATGTGTAAGTTTGCATATTGTGGAGTTTCTATGTTGTGAATTTACAGGGAAGAATAGCACAATCATGACACATGCAGAAGATGGAGCACAGATAAAGGCTGATGTTAATACCCATGCAGAAAGAAATGATGCTGAAACACTTATACCATGCCATGGTGCTGAATGTTTCTATCTCAAGTACTCATACACCCTGTGTACAGGGTGAAGTTACAGCCACAGCCATACCCACAAATCAGCTCATTTCTATAAACCCACAGCACTCACCATCCACAGAGGGGGAGTGACCTTCATGGCTGTGAGCTCTGTTGGTTCTCCCCCTTTGGCTGCCAGAGCAAATGTGTATAATAGGTCAGATGTGAATATACCCACCATAGCATAGCCTCTCGGGGGTTGTCCAGCACTATCATGTGTCACAATTGGCCACTGATATATGATTGACAACTGGGATCAATCAGCAGATTTGTAGGAATGTCATCCAGGCATAAATAGATGCTATACACTTCAGCATGGAGCAGACTGATGTATTGCATGACATTTGGGAAGGATGCTACTCCACACTTTCACCAGCTTCACGAGGACATGGACACCAGTAACATATTTATAGTTTATCTCTTGAGGTCTGTTGTGGTGATATGGAACACATTGTTTCCATTGCAAACCCCATGTGGAGGATTTTCAGTGCCTTTATTACTGTCCATACTGGCAATTTTGTTTATAGCCAGGGTAGGGAATGTAAGGTGGTCATGTGTGGGGGCCTGAGAATCATGCATACTCTGCACCAGAGCTAAGTAATGTAAGAATCTTTGCACCATTATAGGCTGTGAAGATACTAACCTCCACTAGCACCTCACCAGTGGACTCCATCCTGGTTAGGGTCTTACAGTAGTGTATCTTCCCTGAGAGTGGAGGGCCTGAGTCCAGTTACCCAATCCCAATGTAATGGAAGTAGGTTAGTCGTCACATAATAGTACCGCCACCTTCTCTCACAGGAAAATGAGATTCCTTACAGAGTACATTTACCCCACAAGACTCCAGCCTCCATCTCCTGTAAACATGACCCCCTCAGTTTGTCTTGACAGTCTTGTGTTGTTGTGTCCCTTGACATCTGTGTGCATGATAATGACTGTGTGCCACTACACCACCCATCATATGTAGTATATTTGGTGATGTTGGCCACACTCTGTGACCCAACCAATGCACAGACCAACAAGCCTGTTATTAACACTGCATGCATCATGCTTGTTCTGTGTGCTCAATATGGCCCATAGATCTGAACTGGTCAGTGCTGCTTCATCCAGACTACTGCGCATTGTGCCTGTTGTTGTCTAGGAGTGGTTGTACAGCATGTGCTTCCTCCAATTCCAACTAAATGTCCTCTGCAGATGATACCATTGCTGCATCTGTGTGTTGCAGGTGTGGGCATGGTCTTGCTGCATCCATATGCTTGGGATGTTCCACTTGTATTTGCAGAGTTATATGATATAACCTGGCATAGGTTAGGATCAGCTTGCAAGCTGTGTAAGGGCAGTAATGCAGTACCTCACCAGATGTATTTAGGCAGCAGAAGAATGTCTTTAACAGATGGAATAGCTGTTCAGTGATGGTGTCGGTCTCCATATTCGTCGTGTTACACTGGAATTATTAATTTGGGCTGAAGAGAGTATCCAGCATCACCTATAACATATAACAGGCATAAATTTGGGAGGGCCCTTTTTACCCTTAGTGTGGATGTTGTTTGGGATATTTTGCAGGCACCTTAATATTTATGGGCACTAGGCAGGGTTTTATGTCCCGTGTTTCTAAAGCACAGACAAATAACCCACTTATGCTGTACTGACAAGGGCAGAAAAAGCCTGAAACATGGCATGTCTACAGCTAATGGGGTTTGGCTTTATTTGCCTGAATATATCCATAAATACTTAAAAAGTAAAAATTAAAAAGTCATGGGCATTCAAAAGCCATGTAGCTGAAACACTGGGGTGTTCTTAACGGGTGTTTTGTGTATATTTATGGGCCTCCATGTGACGACCCACCACTGGCCCAGTAATCAAGGAGCCTCGATCCTCACCACTGGCAACAGTGGGGGACATACACATTGGGAGGATGACAAGTACACACACAGTAAAGTGCAATTTTCCTCAAGAGCACACAGAGTCCGCAGTCAGTCTGGGGCTGGTTTCTACCTCTTTCTCCAGATCCCCAATAGGACTCTCCACTGGCACAGCTATAGGGTTAAGATCTCAGCTGAGTAGCCAAGCCAAGACCCTCCAGCACCCTGTCTGTCCAACCAGTACTTCATGTCCCTGCCCAAGTAACTGGCACAAATACAGACACACACACACACACACACACACACACACACACACACACACACACACACTCACACACACACACACACACGCACACACACACACACACACACACACACACACACACACACACACACACACACACACACTTTGAGGTTTTATTTGTACACACACACGCACACACACACACACACACACACACACACACACACACACACACACACACACACACACACACACACACACACACACACACACACACACACACACACACACACACACACACACACACACACACACACACACACACACACACCTGGGAAAGGCTGGCACAGGTTTACTAACTATGCCCCCTTCTGCCCAGACTATAAGGTAGTTTGGACTGCCACCAGCCATTCCTTATCAGCTATTTTAAGGCTCTTAACAAAGGGTGTCCAATCTTACTGTGTAATGTTACTATTAATCCAAATGGTAGTTTGACCAAGAGCAAGGCTATTAGGAGTGGCCTGCACAGTGCCACCAAACAGATATGCAAGTACTCTAAGAGCTTAAATATGTTTCTAGACAGACCAGCCACAATTGAAAGGTTTAAATATATTTAATAATAAATAATAAAAGAACAAGATAATACTAAATATGTATTCACAGTAATAGCGTTCAAAATCACAGGAAATATTTAAAACAACATTGCAGGGCAGCCTCAAATAAATACAGAAACCATCTAAACTAATATTTACTACATTTCTTACTGAATCTAAAATAAATTACTGTACCCTAGTTAATGTACGTACAGAGCCAGGCAAGACAGATGTGGTGAGTAGGTTTTCCCAGCTGATGCTGCCAGGTCAAAGACAAAATACAAAAGGCACTCCCTCTCTCTCTCTCTCAGAGTGTTCTTAAATTAGTATCTAAAATATTGCTGCTGGGATACTTACAGGATGACATTACTTTTGTCATCTGACTATCCCAGGTGAAAACCACCATTGCTAGAAACTGCCAGCATTTATCATCTCCCTGTGAAAAAATACATATCCCTCAGATCTTTGCAGCTGCTGGAACCCATAAAACAATAAAACACTTGCAAGACAATGCAGAAGGCTCCCTAGTTTTAGACATCCTGCCTCTTTGCTGCATTTTAACCATTTCTTTTATTATGTGGTTATAAAACAAATTAATTTTAATTATTTTCCTGAAGTTTTGCAAGTTAAACTTCTATGTTCCAGTTTTCACTGTTAAAAATATATACTCTTACATAGTTACAATAGTGTGTATATATTTCTGTTCTCTTCCAGTAGGTTAAGCTATGGATACATATTTTAAGCTCAGTACTGTACAAACCTTGGTCAACACACACTTCTGTACCAGCAGTTTAATATACACATAACATACAATTCTAATACATTTGTAAGACAAGCTTATGAATCATGTTGGTATTCACAAATGACATATGATTATTTACAAAATTCCAGACGGCTGTGCTGGCAGTATCTCCCTTTGTCACACTTCTATAATAAATCATGTTAATATACACAAATAACATATAATTATTTACAGAAGTCCAGATAGCAAGGCTGACAATATTTCCTTTTGCGACACTCCACTAAAGGAGTTTTAAGGTATTAACCAGTGAAGACTTTAGCTTGGCTGAGTCCTTCTTGCAGTTGTTACTGAATGATTTGTTTCTGAAACCTTTTAACTTCACATGAATATTATGAGGAAACTAACTAAATTTACAGAATTATAATTACTGGAACATAACTTCACTCAAGTGATTGACCATACACCCCTTCAGTGACTGTACAAGCAGTAGGATTTAAACACCAGATTGATGTGTAGGTAAACTTTCCAAATGGGGAAATGAAAAGCCTAATGTCAAAAGTCACCTACACAATTTGGATGGATTATCCTGCTTCTGTAACCCATCACATTAGTAACAGAACCATTGGTTCTGTGAAGGAAGGAGGGAGTCATTGTGGTTTGTCTTTTTAATTTCTCCAAGTCTTTTTGGTTTTTAGTAACATGATGGGAATGGATCTCATTCTTAAGTCAAAGTATAAATAAAGTTCATGAAATTTCAATGTTTGACAGCCAAAAATGCTGTTTGCAGCACCTGTAAAGTGCCCCAAATTGACTCCTTCTGTAATTCATATGGGGTTACGTGCATATCTAAAATACAATTGCACATTGTTTTACATTTTAAATTTTCATTGTGGTGTTCTTGATGTGTTAGAAATGCTGTTTACTGAATTAAAAATGTTTGTTTACCATATACTATGGTAGGAATTTTGTAGCAGCATGTATACCTAGGATAATAAGGTAATTATTCATGTAAAATGGGACAAGATATGTGAATTACCTCAAAAAATGCCGAAGGGAGGAGGAAAATGTATTAACTACCATAACAATAAAGAAAGTGGGTGAGAAATATGTTTAAAAAATAATAGTACATCTGAAGCCTAGGGTATTAAGTCACCTACAAATTTTAAAATTATAAAATTAATAAGTTACTTCATATTATTGGTTCAGATATTATAGCAATAACTATAGCCAAGAATTTATGATGAGGTAAGAAAATAAAAAGAGCAAAGAAATACCCTGATCCTTAATTTATGTTTATAATATATGTGTATATTACAATACAAAGACATTATAAGGGACAAATATGCTTATTAAGTTATGTATTCTTGTACATTATACACTCTAAAGTCCTTATGGATATTAGTCATTATAGTTAAATGTATAAGATAGAATTTTTCAGAAAAGGATTACAATATGTAGCACAAAAATTCAGTAATATTCACATTTTATTTCAAAGTAGAATCATATTTCAGCTGAAGCTATACTATGAAGAATAGTTGAGTTTATTAAAAAATGCATAAATAATCTATATTTGAAGATAAAATATTTATAGAAGCTTCTTTAGATTTCTTATTTATCTAAATTTTATTTTAATATTTAATTTCCTTTTAAAATCTTATGAATGATCTTTAAGCTTAAACTGAAATACTAATATATTGTTTATATTTGCTGAAATATCCTTTATGTTTCCCTCCAGTAGAATCAAGAGTAAAATATTTTACAGTTTAGGCAGATAGAAAGTTTTGGGTTAGGTTCGTGGGTACTTTTCTTAGGACATTCTAAATCAGCAAGGAACCTTTAGATGTGTTTATTTCAGGATGAACAGTTTAGGTCTTCTGTTGTTTTGATAGTGTTTCTATTGAGATGCCATTTCATACGATTTTGTATAACTCTAAAATGTATAAGTTGGAAAACTGTAATGCATGTAGTGTTAGAGAAGGTCTTTTTAAATATTTTAAAACCAATAAATCTGACATTGTATTTTTACAAGAATCGCATATAATAAAAATAGACACACACAAAGTTGCTTTTAAGGATTACTCATTTCTAGTAAATTCTTAATTTAAAGAAGAAAGAATTAATATAATTTTATGGAGAAATGAGAACAATATACTAAAGAATAGCTACAAGTGGGGTTAAATGCTGGAATAAACCTATAACATAAGTTAATATGAACTGGATACAAGGACTTGGTGCAAAGTTTTAGCATTACATAACATGAAAGGTCGCCTGCTTATGTGGTGTGACTTTAACTTTGTTCTAAACAGAGGATACCAGTGACAATATAGAACCAAAATGTTCAGCTTATTCCACTACACTAAGAAATTTGGTTAAATTATTGACCCTAAATATTTAAATGATTTTAATAAACCTGCTTTCTTGGGCATTTTTATGTTTTTTGGGACGCAAAGTGTGCATTATTAGAATATTTATTTCAAATGATTTCAGCTCCAAAAGTGATAGTTTTAATGCCTTCTAAACAGATAGAAAACATTATACCATTTATAGTAGTATTATAAAAACAACAGAGAATTGCCTTTAATCATCATATGATTCTGTGATATTGTAACCTATGCATTGGTATTAGTTTTTAGAGGGATACTTCATTGGATAGACTCAACCTATCCAACAAGAGGGAAGAAAATGAATAACGTTTCTAAAACAAGAAATGTAAAATTTCTAATCAGTCTCTAAATCTTATTTTTTAAAACACCTTTATTGAATTATCATTTGTGACATAGGCAAACTTACTTTTATATAAAAGTAATCAAACTATATTAACATGTTCATATTTACAAACATTATACATCAAATATATTATTATATATCATATAATCAATGCAACATTACATAAATTGTTAAATTTTTGCCTTCTCCTAAACCTCATTCCAACTACAAAACATTTTTCTGCATGTATTTTTCCCACAATTTCATTTTTTTTTACTCCTACCCTTTTCTAAAAATCCCACATCCTGTTCTTTTATCACTGTTACAATATTCACTACTTCAAGTTGCTTTAGATTTTGATTTCTATTTTCTAGTAATTGCTTTTTTGATAGCAACCAAAATTAAACTTAAAAAGACCTTACTATGTCTAGGCAATTTGAATTCTGTATCCCAGTTAAAAAAATAATTTCTTTAGTTACTCTCAGGTTTCTAAACCTTATTAATAAAATGTGGCTAATACAGAATTATCTATAGTAATTCTATATTCTGTTCCTTTTGACTCTGGTGATATAAATGCTGTACTGGGGTCTTTTAAATTTCTTTTATAAAAGTATCCAATCCTAAATTAATGGATTTTTACTATAACTCCAATTTCTGTCTTACATCAGGGTTTATTTGAGGCTCTGAACTAAGAAGGATGTTAAATGTAAAGTTAAATGGTTTAACTTATAGGTTTAATTGGTTAAAGAAAACTACTATTTTAACAATAGGTAATATTATACATACATACATACATGTATATAGAATTCTAATGACTGTTTATTTTTTCAGAGCATTAGGCAATTTATGTCATCAAAGACAAGTAGGTTGATGGAAACAGAGACAAAGGTTTATACAGTATCATTGGAGTATAAATCCACTTTAATAAATATAAAAATCAGTTTTATTTGCACCTTTTAAAATTGTTAACCTATAAATTAACTATAACAAACTAATATTAGAATAATTTAAAACAGACCAACCATCCAAATCATGCAGCAATAGACAAAACCACAATATTAGGTTCCTCTAAACAAATGATATCATTTCTGGTTTGGAAAGTTTATACTTTAGAATTTATGCATATAGTATTCCTGATGCATCATAGATTTGGGAACATATATAATAAAAAAAAGTATTTGTTGGAGATCTGATCTAATGAATTGAACTGATTAGCAACTTATTTTATATGACTGTGAGGTATGAAAAGAATTTTTTGTTCAAATTTCAGTGCATATGCTCAAGGCTTATGGTTAGATAAATTTCAGTTGACTATATTTTTAATTCCACTCATTGCTCAAGCTGCTTCCTATGTAAAAGAAATAAACTGCCACTATTTGAGTGTCAAATAATAACCATAAATTGGAAAAGAAAACCATTAGTCCCTTCTCTTGAATTTTACCCATTTCTAGAATGTATCTGAATTAGAGGAATTTATCTTTACCCTCAAGGTTCAATGACATCAGAGTGGAATTATAGACTATATAGAAATGAAATGTAAAAACAAAATAGAATACAACAGTTGTGATATTCGAATAACTAATTCCAGAACTGCTAGTTATATATTTTACAGAGGCAGAGGAATATAAGTTTATTTTTTCAATTCTTTATCTGGTTAATCAAGTAAAGGGTCACAGAGGTGCCTGTTTCCTTTAATACATTTTTTTTCTTGAATGGCATGTTTATATTCACCAGTCTCACATTTTTCTTTCCTGCTATAAAAGGCTGCACTAATAAACTGTTGGATCTCAGGCATGCCTGCCAATTAGCAGGCCAAAACACTTACTACATCAAATCTTTATAACAGCACACACATGTTATTTTTGCTTTGTAGTTCTTTTTCAGCTTGGCCATTAAAATACTGCAAACAGAAATATATATTGGAAATACTGTATAGTAGATTTTGTCTGCTAAGTGTAATTATGACTCAGCATTCTGTGAGTGCTGACAACTGTCAGTTTTTTTTTGTACATGTGTTCTTGCCCCTTTACCTAAAGTAGGGCAGAGTTAGTCTATATAAAGAGAGGGGGGTGCTAGGGCAAGACTCCCACATGCAGTATAGACATGTACAGTTTTACTCATATTAGCTTTTCTGCTAAGGATAATCTATTTCATCATTTGATAACTAGATATGTGCCCTGGCATTGTAGACCTTTTCCAGCCACAACTCAGATAGTAAAGAGTAAGGAAAAAGGCAAATGCTGCACATGCAAAGAGAATTTAAAGCAAGCAATCAAACAGCTGGGTTTAATTGAGGAAACAAGCTAGAGCAAT
This sequence comes from Protopterus annectens, assembly GCF_019279795.1. Lineage (NCBI taxonomy): Eukaryota > Metazoa > Chordata > Ceratodontiformes > Protopteridae > Protopterus > Protopterus annectens. The sequence continues at coordinate 1,949,075,211 of NC_056741.1, forward strand.
CAGAAGAAACACATAACAGACAAAGAGGAAATATAAAAACCATGAAGGCAGTAACTGGAGATCAAGACAAACTCCACACCCTGGAGATGTGAGGCACTAATGCTCACCACTATGGTGCCTCTTAAAAAATGAAAAGTGAACATAAATTGAGGAAGTGAGGAAGGTGACACTGGATGAAATACTAAAGTTGAATTCAGGACAAGAGAGGTGTTGACTTTGGACAGCAAATGGTGATCATGAATTTGAAATGGGTGGGTGCTCCTGGAGAACAAACAATGAGTATGAAATCAAAAGGTCTGAGATCCAGAGGTGAGGAGGGTAATACTGGACACCAATTAGTGAAAGTGAGAGTAGGAGATGGGAGGTAGTTTACTTTGAACAAAATGCACTGAAAATAAGATCAGGAAGTGAAAGATTTGACCATAGACAACAAACACAGAATGTCTGATCATGACAAAAGTAAGTGGAGCCATGAACAAAATGCATTGTATGTGACAACAGGAGGTGACTTGGACAAGTACATGATTAGACCATAAAAAAAAATCATCTTAAAAAAAAACTGTTTACAGTGTCTGCATTAGCCCCTCAAAAGAAATGTCATATGCTTGTACAAATAATGTATCACCCAATACATAATGAACAACTACTGAGAATGCATAGTAGAAGTCATCTCTTCCCTCCATACAGTATAAATGACTACATGTTTCTGCAACAAAAATATCCACTGAATGCAAATTACTCTACTCAATGATCCCCACATCTTCCTCTCTACCCCTACATGTGTATGTACTTACTACCACTTTCTTCAGTTGGGGCTACATGCATAGAATCCCTACCACCACACCCTATCTAATAACACATACACGTGTACCTACTATTACTTTCTTCAGTGAGGGTTGAACCCCACCCACGTGCATACACCAAATACTGCTTTATTCATTATGGGGCTATACACCCTCCCTCACATGAACATATCTCTTCTACTTTCTTTGGCATGGAGCTATGCCTCTCACATACCCTGCACTACTGGCAGACAGAAGACACACACACACACACACACACACACACACACACACACACACACACACACACACACACACACAGACAAGTAAATGCATATACCTATTATAACTTTTTTAAATGAGTGCTATGCCTATCACAACCCTGTATAACCCTCCACATGCATAAACATACTACTTTCTTCATTGTGGGCTATGCCCCACAGACCACATCACCCATTCCTAATTCTTTATTCTTCATTGATATGTTATGTCTCCAACATCCTATGCCAATCCACAGATGCACTCACACATGCATGCACACCCACACCCACTATTACTTTTGTCATGGGAAACCAGACATCTCTTACACCTTTATTAAAAATATTAACTGTACCACATTCTACTAAGTGAGGTTCAGTCAGTATTTGTCTGCATCAGATGTTATTCTACCAGATTACCATTTCTCTATTTTTGGTAACTAGGCGGCACAGACTGTGTGTGTGTGTGTGTGTGTGTGTGTGTGTGTGTGTGTGTGTGTGTGTGCGTGTGCGTGTGCGTGCGTGTGTGTGTGTGTGTGTGTGTGTGTGTGTGTGTGTGTGTGTGTGTCTTTCATATCAGTTTGAGTTTGCAGTGAATATAAGTGTTTGGGGTGGCAAAGTACAGATGGTAATTGGTAGATGACAATTTTTTTTATTGCTGGTATATGATTTGAAGAGAGTGTATGCTGTTCAGTTATCCTGAATATGTTTGGATGGATTCACTTTGGAACATCAAAATACCATAAGCTTGAAATTCAAAACATTAAGACCAAAATCCTGAAAGTTCATTATGCTGAAAGTTCACAATGTCAAATGTCAGAATGTTGAATCAGCTGTGTAAACGCTGTTATGATGTGCAAATTGGTTGCTGTGGCTTTAAGATGTGTTATGTTGTAGTACAGTAAATAAGAAGAGAACATGACTGAGGTTACCTGTGAAACTGTATGTATCAGAGCGATATACAATAATGTGTAGTGTTTTCACAGTGAAGCAGTGTTTCTAAGAGAAGGTTGAAGATAGTTTTTTTCAATTTAAACAGGCAGCCATGAAGCTCAGAATGGTATGTTTGCCATTTTGTTCTGTGTAGTGTGATCTCAGAATTGATATATTTAAGTAGCAGGGGGTATGGGTTGCAGGGCTTACCCCCTGATTATATTTAGAGATGTTTAATATAGTTTGTTTGGTTCTGTATGTTGTTGTGGTGGAATATAGTAAATGTTGGTTTCCTATGTTTTTTCAGTGTTATGAGAATCAATGTTTTCAGGTTTCAGTGTATTGAACTTTCAAGATGTTGGTCTCAATGTTTTGAATTTTAAGCTTATTGTACTTTGATGTTCCAAAGTGAATCTGTGTGGATGTTACACTTAGTTTTTCTTTTGTATGTCACTATGCTGAGCAGTTTTATTATTGGTAAGCAATGGCCGACAATAAAGCTGACATGCTGATTGATTTTGATACATTTAGTGGAGCTTCCATAGGGCTGATATGGCTCACAGCCATTACAGGCACTTTGCCATTTTGAAGAGTAACTAATTGCAGTATCGAGAATTTTATCAGTCAGATTAAGGGCACAACTAATAAGACACACAAAGCAGACAAGAATATGTATACAGGCACTGTTTGTTGACAAAACCAAAGTGTTTATGTCACATAGAACACATATGTATACACACACAGATGCAGACACACATGCAAACAGGCATCTGAGCATGTGTGCACAGACAAAACACTCTGGATAAAAACCCCAACCTGCTCACAGGCTCCGTTTTTCTCTACTAAAGCATTTGCAAACCCATATTACATCTAGACAGAACCAGTTCTGACTAGGCTTCATACTCATAGCTAACAAACACATTAGTTTGCCTGTGTTTCAATCACTTATCTTTTTACCTTGATTGAAAATTATCCGGGTATATCTAATGAGTGACTTTCAATAATTTTGCAATAAATTTATTAACTGTTACAGACTATATCACACAGTTAATATGTTTCTAAGTTAAACAGTTATGCTGTAAATCATTGTCAGCTTTATAATATTTGGTAAATATTTTAAGTTATCCTTCAACGATAAAATGTGGATACATTTCCTGTACTGTAAATATATACTGCATTGAGGAGTCAGATTATTTACTGGAGTATGATTCAACAAATTTCATTTTGACAAACCTATCTTAGTAAAGCAGTTTTAGTGACTGAAAGCCACTTTCACTTCAATGACTGAAGGCCACTTTCATTTTATTGAAAACTGTTTTCCAGTCTAAAAACTAGTAGGAAAGTATCTTCCTGAATGTTTGGATGCATAGTTAGGTGTACGATAGTATTTGTGCATGTGTAAGCATGTCTGAGATGATTTCTTTATATATGCATGTGATTAAGTGGGGATGACAATGCCAGTGCAATAAAACTGCTGCAATAGGCAAATGTGTTTGTTCTACCAAGATGCTGGCACCTCAGAGATGATTATTGATTATAATAAATGTGTGTGTGGGTGTAGAATAGTGTGTGTGTGTGTGTGTGTGTGTGTGTGTGTGTGTGTGTGTGTGTGTGTGTTTTGTACCTTTAAGAAAAGTTTCCAAGGACAGCACATGCATATAAATAGCAAGCATGTGCTAGCTTCAGTGCTTTTTTGAGAGTGCAGCCAGAGACTGAGCATGTATGAATGTGATAGCTAGTTTGTTTTCAAGTTTATCTAAATTAAAGTTATTAAGCCTCAATCCTGATATGTTTGTATATAATAAAGCTGCTTGAACAGAACCCACAGTTGTTTGTCTGTTTTATCTTGAGCAGATGAGCAATATAGTGTCTGAACTGGGATTAAAGAGACTACTTTTCAGAGCTACAAGGTGCAGAGTTAACAGTGAAGGTAAACTAAGTGAACTGAGTACAAAAAAGGGCCAGAAATGAACTAAAGGTAATTAAATCTTGCACGGATGATTTATTTTATTAAAAAGGTAAAACAGAGTATTACAAGAGCACAAAATGCATTATTAAGCAAATGAGATGCACAAAAAGTTTATTAATTAAACAAAATGTTTAAAATTAAGATATTTGATAAAATGATTATCAGAAAAGCACTTAAGGGGTTTGGAATTACCTCAAAATTACAAAACAAGCAAGTTTAAAGTAAAAGGAGCATGTTTAGATTAAAATGAGCAGAAGAAAAGCATAATGGACATGAAAAAAGATTAAACAAGCAAAACAAATATAATAAAGGGCAAAAGGGCACATTAAGCATAAATAAAGAAAGGCAACTGCATGTTTTTTGGCAAGTTACTGTGTTTTGGCATAAACTTCTGTTTCGCATTGATTGAAGTTATTCAGGGGATAAGTAGAGTTATTCAAAGTATTTCAAAGTGCGTAAAAGTGCTTACAGTGTATGTTTATTACTGTGCATTTATTTTGAAGAGTTTATTGTGTACAACGTGCAACTGTTTCATAAAGTGCAGCCAAAATACAGCCATTTCAAAAAGTTTCTTGTGCTGGGTGTGTCTATTCACAGAGTGCTGCCATCACAGACTATTTCTTGCACTGTATAGCGTTATTTAGCAAAGTACAGCCATTTTGGGAAAGTTTCAGTGTGCTGTGCACTGTTTATTCGCAAAGTGCAGTTACTTCGAAATATTTTTACTCTGAGCTCCTTCTGCCCAGTTTATTCACACAGTGCAGTTATTTTGAAATTTTTCTTACTCTGATAAGAGTTGATTTCTGACAGTACACTGATTTCAGGTGTATTATTGTGCCCAGGAGACTTATTTTGGAAAGTTCAGTTATTCAGAGGCTTGTTGTGCTGTTGGACATAGTTACAAGTACTGGCATACATTTCTGGCATATGTATATGTGGGTGTGTTTGTGCCTACTTGCAAAAGCCTTCACTTGTATGTGTTAATATGGCAGACCAGGTCCACTTGTATTTGATCTGAATATTGCAGAGAATTGGAGAATATCTGGCTAAGAGTACGATATTTTTATACAAGCGGCTTATTTTGACAAAGATGCATGCATCAAGACATTCATTTTGCTAAACTTAGCTGGGTCAGAGGCCATTGAAAGAGAGCATTCATTTGTGTATGCACCAGCATATATGAAGGAAAAGGGGAAAAATGTCATATTGTTGTATATGCTGAATCAAGGGAAGACCCCGAGTGTTTGAAATGCAAATTCTGGGAAATATGCAAACCCCAGACAAATGTTACATTAGAGAGGCATCTGTTTTACCCAAGAAATCAAAAGCCAGGAGAACCTCTTGCAGCTTATATCACTGACCTGACAAAAAAGCTAAAATGTGTAGGTGTGGTGATTTAAAAGATGAGTAATGCAAATAAATGTTAACACACCCACCGGAGCAAATACCTCTTGGCCAATAAATATGATAATGAAACAAAATCCAAGGAATATAGCAGAGAGGCAACCACACAGCAGCAACAAATCCAGTATTAAAGATATCAGCAATAAATCCAGTATTAAAGATGTAAACTCCAGTAAAATAGATTCAGGTTTTATTCGCATGCGCCAGATTTAAAAGATGAGTTAACAAAAGACAGGCTTGTGTGTGGTACTAATAGTGTTGCAGTGAGAAAAGATTTTGCTTTGTGATAGTGATTTAATGCTGAGCAAAGCTATTGAGATTTGTCAAATCCATGAAGTTACAGAAAAGCACACAAGTATGCTTGCAAGTGATAAGAGCATGATTTCAGCAGGCTCCAGAGCAAATGTAGACAGCATGCAGCATGTGGATAATAGAAGCAGGCCTAAGCACATGGCAGCTGCAACTCCTGCTGGTGTGGCAAGTAAAACTGTAGTTTTCCGGCACGTTCTAAGACTAGTCCAGTGAAAAGGACAAGCTCTGTGCAGTACAAGGGTGAGTCGACAAACCTAAATCAAAATTTATTGTTAAGTGTCATAATTGTGGTGCCAATCATGAGTCTAAAAGACAAAAATGATTAGCATTTGGTCAGCAATGCCTCAAGTGTGGAAAATAGAACCATTTTAAAAAGTTTTGCAAATCAAGTAAACCTCACACAGTTATAAAGAAGAGTCACTTATTAAAACAAATTGATCAGACAGAGAGTTGCACATTTACTTTCTATGTAGATGGTATATCGGTAATTGGTGAAAAGGTTGATGCAGTAAATATGGTGGCAAAGAATGAAGTGTTTTGTACTGTCCAGATAAACAGAAAGCCACACAGCAGCAAGGACTCATTCTCCAAAATTTATTCTTAGGGCTTTCATTTCAAACAATAACAAGACTTCATCAGATGAAAGTACAAACCCAAATGAACTTTAAATACCTTTGAGGCTAAATGGCATCAGCATCTCATTATACATTTAAAGAAAAACATCCACAAATGCTCTAAAATACATATAGTAACATACATAGAAAAAATGTTAATTCAAATATAGAAAAAGGTAATAAATAACAACAATAATTGTTAAAATTATCTACATTCTGCTTTCAATATTAAAATATACCCAATGGATGCCATTTCATTCAACCCAGGCCAGCCCACTCCTCTCAAATGTAAAATCCAGTATAACTCCCTTTGCTCAAGGAATAGTTGCCATGGTCCACCCCTAGGATTTGGTTTAACTTGCTCAATTACCACAAAATTAAATTGATGCTCAGGGAAATCCAATAAATGCCAAAATAGGGCATTAGTCATTTTTTCTTATTTATTTCATAAATGTGTTCATAAATACGATTTTTTAATTTGCTAAGGTGAAAGCGGTGAGCAGCTTAATGTGGCCAGTTGTGCAAAACTTGTTGCTTATGGAGGTGAGGAGATTCAAACTGAAGGATCTTTAGTGCTTTCATGTTATTTGGCTAAGAACTACTACACTTTACTATTCTATGTATTCCGAAGACCTGTGCAGTCATTATTGGGTCTCAGAGTCAGTCTGAGAATGAATCTGCTTTCCTTTACCAAAGAAGTTCATCTCAGTTCCAATTTTACTGAAGCTATTTTCTCAAGAGTATGGTGATGTGTTTGATGACAAGTTAGAGAAACTTAAAGTTGTGTATTCTATGAAGTTAGACCCAGAGGTTAGTCTAGTGGTCAGACCAGCAAGAAAAGTTCCGATAGTCCAGTTTATTTACTTATTTATTTTTACATTTGTTGACCGGGATAGTCCGACTGGATATATGTCCATTTTCAGCAGAGGCTCGGGGAGAAAAGCTCCACATACCAAAAAAGAGACAGCACATACATCACTGAGTGATAAACTCAGGCAGACATGTTTAGAAAAACATAGACAAAGAATACAGGCAGATATCAATATACACAATGTGCAGACTTACATCTGTTTGGCAAATACGTATCAGAAAATGTGAACATAGAATACAATCAGATCTCATAATTCACAATGCTTAGATATTCAAATGTTATGAGGCATAGATGCTTGGCTAAACAGCAGGTTGGGTAGCAAGACATGTATCAGTGAAGTTGTTAGTCAGGTTTAGAACAAGAGCACAGCCAATGAAATGTGAGCTATTTTTTGAGTTCTCTTTTAAATAGGGGTAATGAGGTTTCCATGGTATTGGTAGTAGGGAGTAAATTCCAGATTTTACTGGTTGAGTTGGCAAATATAGCATTGCCTGCAGAGTTGTTGGATTTTTGGGTCCGTATCATTAGTTTATCAGCTGAGTGTAATGGCCTGGGGGCACTATGAGGGGTGAGAATATTTCTGAGGGCAGGGGTGTTATCAGGTTGATGGAATATTTTATGTGCTACTATAAGCTGGCTGAACTGTAGAAGGGTAGGATACTCTAGCCATCCCAGTGCTTTGAGGTTCTGGCAATAGTGGGTCCTAAAAGCCATGCCTGTAGCGAATCTGACTATATGATTGTAACATCCTGATAATTCGTTGAGATCAGTTTTGGATAGGTTGGTGAGTACAGGGGAGGCATACATAAGGGTAGAGAGGAGGTGTGATCTTGCAATAGCTACCCTAGCTAGGGGGTGAGGAAAGGTTTGGCTCTGTACAGGGAGCCCCATTTTTTTGTTGACGTTTTTAATAGTGTGATTGAGATGTTTATCAAATGCAAGGTTGTTGTCTATTATTACACCTAGAAGCTTTGTATGGTCATCAGGGGAGATAATGGTGTCATTGCTAGATTTGATGTTTAAGGAAGGAGGAGGAATTCTACGGTTAGGGCCGAAAAATAGTAGCTTGGTTTTGTTAGGATTTAGAAGCAGGCAGTGATTAGCTAGCCATGTTTCTACCATGCTGAAAGTGGCCTGGGTGAGAGCTAGAAGTTATGTATGAGAGGAAGCAGAGAATATTAGTGTTGTGTCATCTGCATATTAGATGCAGGCGGCTCCTGGGATGGTGGTGTGCAGATCATTTTTAAAGATAGAGAAAATAAGGGGACCTAGTATGGACCCTTGTGGGACATCTAGGGTTAGAGGAAGTTGGGATGACAGCTTGCTCTGCCATAAGACAGCCTGCTGTCTACCGTTTAGGTAGGAGTGAAACCGTTGTATTGCATGTTGGTCTAAACCAATGGTTTGTAGGATATTGAGCAGTAGCTGATGGTTGACCATCTTGAAAGCTTTTGAGAGATCTAGGAAGAGTGCTGAAGATAGTTTGTTGCTGTTACGATGAAGATTGATGACATTGGAGAAAGACAGAAGAGCTGTGGTGGTACTGTGTAATGGCCTAAAGCCATGCTGAGAGTCGGCGAGCTTTTCATTTTGAATAAGAAAGTGCATGATTTGTTTGTGTATGCATCTTTCCGTGATTTTAGCTAGTGGTGAAGGAATAAAGGTCTAAAGTTAGATAATTCTGTGGAACGTCCTCCTTTATGGAGAGGTATAATGTGATATTTTCCATATTGTTGGGATGGATCCTTCTGAGATGGATCTGTTGATCAGAATAGAAATGGGAAGTGCTATGGCATCAGCTGCTTTTTGAAGATATTCAGCTGAAATTTGGTCAGCAGCTAGTTTAGTAGGTTTTAGCTTTTTGAGTAAGGTCCAGATCAGGTTGGTAGATACGGTTTGAAAGGTAAACGTGGGTTGGGTGCTGGGTGGATTAGGGATAGATGTGCCACAGCTGGTTTTTGTGTCCGATTGAGTGAGATGGGTAGCTAGAGACTGGATAGTTTCAGTAAAGAAGGAGTTGAAACTGTTTGAAATTTCAACAGGGGATTTATCAAGGGCAGCTGATGGGGTAGGAGTGGTGGAACGGCCTGGGTGGAGAAGATTGTTAATACCAGCCCAGAACTTTTGAGGTTTTTAGCTGATATTTTTGTTGTAGGAGGGTGTAGTGATTTTTTTGTCTAGAATGACAGATTTTTTGGTCTGGTTCCTTAGCTGCCTTACTTGGTCCATAGGGGCTTTGGTAATATACCACCTGGCTCAGGCATTGTTTCTTAGTTTAATGTTGTTTTTTGTTTCTTTAGATAGCCACTGTGCAACTGTGGCTTTCACACAGATGTACGGGTAGGAGCATGATGGTTAAGGATAGCCAGAAATTTTGGTATTGAAGTATTCAACTGCTTATTGTAATGGGAGTCATTTCAAGACATTCCAGTTACGTGCTTTGAGTAATTTTTGGAAGTTGTCAAGGTTAACATTCGTGACATTTCTTGTAGTTTTGTAGGTGGGCTGGTTGGGAATATCAGCTTTGAGTCTAATAATATAGGTAAGGCAGTAATCACTTAGATCATCAGGTAATGTACCTGACTTGTACTTTTGGGGGTGGCTGTTAATAGGTATCCAATCGAGGATATTATCTTTGACTCTATTTTTGCTAAATCTGGTGGGGGTAGCAATGGTCTGAGTAAACCCGTGGAGGTTTAAATGGGTGGAGGGAGTTTCAGAGGAACAGGTGTTCCAATCAATGTTAAAGTCCCCCAGGACAATGGTTTCCTGGGGATAGTTAGAAGCTAGCCAATGTAAGATATGTTCTAGAGTATTATCATTCTTGCTGGGTGGAATATAAATGCAGATAATGTATCTGCATTTATTTTTGTTTATTAATAGTTTGGTGATGAGAATTTCTGCATTGCCAAACTGGGTTGGCTGTTGGGTGTCAATTGTTATTGTTAGGGTAGACTTGTATAGTACAGTTACCCTGCCACCTTTCCTGGAGATCCAGTCCAGTCTAAGGATGTTGTACTGTGGGTGGGGGGGGGGGTTATTTCATTATCACTGGTTATTGGTTTTAGCCAGGTTTCTGTGAGGCAGAGAATATCAGGGGAGTGAGCAGCTAAGAGTCCATGTAGACTATGGATCTTGTTGTTTAGGCTTTTGATGTTGAGATGACAGACCAGAAATGAGTTTGGAAGTCTATCATTCTGGGTAGTACACGTTAGGTTGTTAGATGGTGTGCTTGGGTCTCCTGTTGTGGATGGGCCAGGGTTGGGGTAGATGTCTTCATCCTTCATAAGATTAATTTTTAAGTTGCTTATGAGTCTTAAAAATTTGTTTATGATTTTTTTGTAGCTTTTGGTTTTTAAGCTAATGTAGTGGTATTTAGTCAGGTGATGGTAACTGGGGGCGAGGAATTAGGAGAGGGGGTGGTTATGTGGTGGATAAACTTATTAAATGCTGGGATGGTGTCTGAGAGTTTAGGTATTGTATTTCAAGATGCTGTACATATTCATAGGAGCTTAGGTGATAAGGAATGAATAGCAGGGGTACTAAGGGTAGCAGCATTAGTGTTTTAGCTGTAGTCATAGTAAATTACTAGGATAGGGTCAGTATTGAGTGTATGTGGTGGATAAAAGAAACTTTTTGCATCCAGTTACAGAACCTACTGAATGGGTGTTGTCCATGGTAGCAGCCCACAAAAAAGGCTCAGATGAAATCAGAATATGCATTGACCCAAGAGATTTGAACAAAGAATTAAAGAGACCACATCATCCTATGCGTACAATCGAGGAAGTCATATCCCTAATACCAAATGCCACTGTTTTTTCTGTCTTGGATTCAAAAAGTTTATTTTGGCAAGTGATGCTTGATTGCAAATCTTCACTACTGACTACTTTCAGTACCCCATTTGGAAGATATAGATTCTTCATGATGCGATTTGGAATAAATTCTGCAAGTGAAGTCTTTCAGCATGCCACAGAGCAAATTTTTTCAGGTTATCCTTGTGCCATAATAGTAGATGATTTATTGGTTGGAGGCAATGGTGAAGCAGAGCTTGACAGAAACCTTATGAAAATTCTAGACAAAGCACGTGAAGTGAAATTGAAGCTCAATCCTCTGAAATGTAAATTCGGACTAACAGAAGTTATATATGTAGGTCATTTATTTACTAGCACTGGCTTGCGACCAGACCTGTCCAATCAAGCAGCCATTCTAGAGATGTCAGCAAGGGATAATGTTCAAGCTCTACAACATTTTCTTGGTATGGTCAACTATTTAGGCAAGTTTATACCAAACTTCAGTGAGTTAACAGCACCTTTGAGAGAGCTGATGGGTAAAAATCATCGTCTTGGTTGAACAGCACCAGAGACCATTTGAAGACCTTAAGCAGAAAATTTCCACCCCCACCTATATTAAGATACTATGATGTCAATAAACCATCAACTTTTTCCTGTGATGCTTCAAAATTTGGTATTGGCACAGTTCTTCTTCAAGAGGCCAGACCAGTAGCCTATGCATCTAGAACTCTTACCCAAACTGAAATGCAGCATGCTGAAATTGAGAAAGAACTTTTGGCAATATTATTTGGATGTTCAAAGTTTCATGATTATATTCATGGTGCTATTCAGATTGAAACTGATCACCAACCTCTAGTCACTATTTTAAAGAACCTATGCATTCAGCTCCAGTGAAATTACAATGAATGATGCTCAGATTGCAAAAGTACAACTTGAAAATGATCTATACAAAAAGGCAAACTTATTTATCTGGCTAATACCTTATTCAGATCACCCAGAAATACAACGGAACAGCTTAATATAGAGAATTTTGACTTTGATGTCATGGAAGTGTGTAATTTGTTTCTACCACAAGACTTGATGAGCTGAGAGATCAAAGACTGATCCAGTTTTGCAAAAGCTCAACTACTTTATTAATATTGGATGGCTGTCAAAGCAAGCTAGTGTACCACCTGAAGTGCAAACTTATTTTCCTTACAGAGATGGGATATTGATGGAAGATGGCATTATTTTCAAAGGTCATAAAATTGTTGTTCCTGTTTCCTTACAATGTGAATATATCCAGATTTTGCATCGTGGACTAAACCCTGTGGTACTCCACTTGTCACTGGTCTGAAGCTGGATTTGGAGTCTGCTACTTTCACAGTGTGGGTTGTGTCAGTGAGTCAGTTGGCAACCCATCTTGTGACATAGGGATTGACTAGTTTAGTGAGTTTATCTATAATTCCAGAGTGGGGGATGGTGTCAAAAGCCTTGGCAAGATCTAGATAGGCTGTGTGAACCACCTTACCCTCATCTACGGCTTTGGTGACTGCTTCAAAGAAGTCAGGTTTAGGAGATGTGATCTGCATTTTACAAACCCGTACTGGGTGGGGTCCTGAGTTTGGAGATTATCAATGTCATTGTTTATAAGTTCCATGATGATATGCTCCATAGCCTTGCAGACCAGGCTCGTTAGGCTAATGGGGCGGTAGTTTCTGGGGTCTGTGGTGGCTCCCCATTTGTGGAGTGGGATAACTGTCACTGTGCGTCATTCAGTGGGCACATAGCCTGAGGTGAGGCTATGACTGAACATGGTACTTAGGTGGGGTGCCAGTTCGTTCTGTAGTTCATGTAGAACACAGCCTGGGATGTCGTCAGGTCCCATGGATGCTGTGTTCTTGGCTTTGGATAGTGTGTTTTTTACTTGTGCAGCCGTGATTACAGGAACTTTGCATTCTTCTGGTATAGAGATGGGCCCTTTAGGGGATGACAGAGGGGTAAAGTTAGCACTGAACCTATCTGCCAGGATGTTGGCAATATCCGTTGGTTCTGTATATTTAGTGCCATTGTGCTGTAACTCAGAGCAGATCTGAGTGTTGTCATTGAGATTCTTGACATAGCTATAGAATGCTTTGTGGTTGTCTTTAGAGTCAGTGGCAATTTTGTTTTCATAACTAGCTTTGGAGGATTTTATGAGGGATCTCAGCTTCTTACTGAAGCTGACCAGGGAGTTTCTCCAATCATAGGATTTTACTCGTTTTTGCAAAAGTTTCTTTCTTCTGTTGTAGAGTTTGTTTATGGCAGGGGACCACCAGATTGGCTTCCTTTTTTTGGAGGATAGCATCTTGGTTCTGTTAGGGATTGCACAATCCATGCACTCATGTAAGTGCTTATAAAGTGCATTTGTGTAGGATTCAGCAGTCATACCTCTATTGTCCGTCAGCATAGGTGTTGTGAAGTTTGCCACTTCTGTCTTAAGAAGTGTGAAGTTGGCTTTGGAGAAATTTTTTACTGTGGTTTCCCTAATGGGGGGTGGGGGAGGGATGTGGATGTCTAGGGTGATTAGCTTATGGTCGGATCTGACCAATGAGGAATTGACCTCTGGTGTGGAGCACCGGTTGCCCATGTTGGTGTTAACCAAGTCTAGGATATTGCTGCCCCTGGTGGGGGTATGGATAAGTTGGTCCATGGCATTGGAATTTATGAATTCCAGAAAACGTTGAGCACAAGAGTTGGTACATGAGTAGTTTTCCCAGTTAATGGTAGGGTAGTTGAAATCGCCCATTATTAGGGTGTTAGGTTGTACCCTAATATTTTCCAGTGTATTAAGAAATGAGGAGTGGGAATCCTGGGGTATGGTGGGGGATCTGTAGCAAGCTACAATTTGGATTGCTGTCTTGCCCAGAGTTAGTTGCACTTGGATAATCTCGGATGCATTATGCTGAGCAACTAGCCAGGAGGTGTGGATATCCTTAATGAATATGGACATGCCTCTGCCTTTAGTGTTTTGGTCCAGGTTAGGTGGCCAAAAGGTGTGGTATGAATTATAGCCTGGTAATGCAGGGGTACTCTCTGGAGCCTTGAACCAGGTCTCTGTCACTGCACAGATGTCAATATTCTCCATTTTAAGGAATGCCTCGAGAGAGTGCATTTTGAGGTTTAGACTTCTAGCACTGAGTAGCAATACCCTCAGATTCTTCTTGCCTGTACCTGTTAGGGTGGTGAATTTGTCATTTGAACCTTGCCTAAAAAAGGCACTATAGGGGTGGCTAGAGCCTTAGCCAGTATCCGGAATCCCAGGGGTGACAGGTGCAGGCCATCTCTGGCAAAGCATCGTGGCTTGTCGATCATGTCATCCCAGGCAGACAGATACTGGATCCCCTTAGAATGACTCCAGAAGCTTAGCCAATTGTTGAAGTCAATCATTTTGTCCTTGTACTGTGGTATCATTCTGGGTGATGGCAGGATGCTACTCAGGGCTAGGATCATACCTGCCTGGGCTACAAGATCGGACAGCTCCTCCATGTCCCTTTTCATGTAGTCCAAGGAGGTATGTCTCAGGTCATTCACACCAACATGGACAATGACAGAGTCATATTTGTACTTGTTGTGGAGTGACCTGAGTGCATGCGTTATGTGGCAGATCCTGGCACCCGACAGGCAGCTGACAGTAACTTTCTCCTTGTTTAGCCTGGTGAGTGGAACATCAGTGTGCCTGACTATAGAGTCACCTATGACTAGAGTGTTGGGTACGTTGTTATGCCTTATGGGCTGTGGTTGAGTGGCACACTGAGTTTGTGGGCTATGTGTCATTTGGGTTGTGTTGGGGGGTGAAGGTTGCTTGTGTTTCTGCTTTGGAGGTCCCTGTTGCTTGAGCAGGTTTTTACTGAGAGCCTCCATGAATGTAGGTGTTTGTTTTGTGTTTCTATGTGTGTGCTTTGGTGGTGTAGGTTTTAAGGGACTATGTGCTGAGTGTGGTGTGGTGCAAGTGTTTACCTTCTCCTCTTGACTGTCTAGTCCAGTCTTGGGTGAAGAGAGCTTTGCTTCCAGTTTGGTTATATAAGTGCATCTCTCACAGGTTGTAGTGCTGGATGGTAGGAGGAGAGGGTTGTCTGTGTACATGAGGCAATTACTGCATTGCCCCAAGATGCCCGGATTAATCAGGTAGACAGGAGAAAACACCGGGGGCTGACCATTAGACATGCCTGGATAGGTGCTTATTTGTTAAGTACTAGAAACTGTTTTCCTCTAGACAGTGAGGAAAGTTGAGTGCTGTAGTAATTTGTAGCTTATTTAGTGCTTACAATAAGTTCTGAACAAGTGCTGAAACAAAAAACTGGCTAGTTCTAAGAAACAAAATTAAGCTAGAAGGCTTCCCTCCAACACAGAAAGGCTTGGGCCCTAGAAGCCTACAAATAGTCCTGGACACAGCAAATCTATATCCAGGCTAGACTACCCACAGGAAACAAGCTTAGAAAAAGTTTTTTTTTTTTTTTTAGTGGAAAGAGAGAAAGGAGTAGCAGAAACTAAGCTGATTGGCCTTCTCAAGATGTTCTCCCTGTACTGGATAGAATGATGTAATGACACTAGACTCCTACTTCTTAACTCCTACTTCCATTCTTGATGATGTTCCTGATGTCCCCAAAGTTGAACATCACAGCAGAGACAGTCCCAGTTGCTAGAACTAACTCTAATTTCTATGTCACATGATTTGGTCATATTTCCAGACATAGTGTGAAATACACAGCAACCTGGACATAATTGTATGTATGTATTTAGTTCTGTATAATTGCATGTCAAAGAATTATTTTGTATCAATTGCATGTCAGTTAATGTCGTCAATAATGCATGATATAAATAACAAGCATGTGCTAACTTCGGTGCCATTTTGAGAGTGCAGCCACAGAGTGAGCATGTATGAGTGTGATAACTAGTTTGTTTACAATTTTATCTAAGTTAAAGTTATTAAGCCTCAATCCTGATATGTTTGTACATAATAAAGCTGCTTGAACAGAACCCACAAATGTTTGTCTGCTTTATCCTGACCAGACGAGCGACAGTGGGGTCTTACAAGGATACAGCTACCTACGTGGAATGTACTCTCCCCAGGAAGTGCTATCTTTTCCTCAGCATCCAAAGGCATTCTAACATTAAGAATATACTTCCAGTAGGTTTGCTTTGCCCAAATAGTGTGCTGGTGAATTTTGCTTCAGCAAAATAATCTGCTGCCATTTTATTTCAATGGCAAAAAGAAAGTTTCTCAAAAGCTAAAAATAAAATATATGATTGACCATACTGAAACAGAGAAAGACTGCTACTCCTGTAGAAGAAGCAAGTTACAGTTTAGGGAAGAACCTGGAGTAAGGATGTATCCTTAGAATAATGTTGTAAAGAATTCAGAAGTTTAGCACTCCTTTAAGATTTGTGTTTTTATTTCTAAAACACAGCTCTTGTTGAAATATTTCTGCATACTACTTTTCTCTGTAAGATGTTATCGAGGTTAAACATAAAGAAATACAAGTGACTCATGTTTCATATTTAAAGGAGTTCATTAAGAAAGACAAAGAATTAAAAGATAAGAGTTTGATTCTTCTTCTTCTTCTTTCGGCTGCTCCTGTTAGGGGTCACCACAGCAGATCAACTGTTTCCATTTCTTCCTGTCCTCTGCATCTTGATCTGTCACACCAACCTGCATGTCCTCTCTCACCACATCCATAAACCTTATCTTAGGCCTTCCACTTTTCCTGTTACCTGGCAGCTTCATCCTTAGCATCTTTTTCCCAATATACTCTGCATCCCTCCTCCTCAGCACATGTCCAAACCAACGTAATCTTGCCTCTCTGGCTTTGTCTCCAAACCTTTCAACCTGGACTGACCCTCTAATATACTTATTCCTAATCCTGTCCATTCCCGTCACACCCAGTGCAAATCTTAACTAATTCAACTCTGCCACATCAAGCTCTGACTCCTGACTTTTTGTCAATGCCACTGTCTCCAACTCATATAGCATAACTGGTATCACTACCCTCTTGTAGACCTTCCCTTTCACTCTTACTGGTACTCGTCTGTCACAAATCACTCCTGACACTCTTCTCCACCCACTCCATCCTGCCTGTACTCTCTTCTTCACCTCTCTTCCACACTCACCATTACTCTGAACTGTTGATCCCAAGTATTTAAACTCATCCACCTTCGCCACCTCTACTCCCTGCATCCTCACCATTCCTCTATCCTCCCTCTCATTCACACACACATATTCTGTCTTAGTCCTGCAGACCTTCATTCCTCTTCTCTCTAGAGCATATCTCCACCTCTCCAGGGTCTCCTCCACCTTTTCCCTTCTCTCACTACAGATCACAATGTCATCTGCAAACATCATAGTCCACTGGGACTCCTGTCTGATCTCATCTGTGAACCTGTCCATCACCATTGCAAATAAGAAAGGGCTCAGAGCTGATCCTTGATGTAATCCCACCTCCACCTTAAACGCATCCGTCACTCCCACTACAGACCTCACTGCTGTCACACTACCCTCGTACATATCCTGTACCACTCTTACATACTTCTCTGACACTCCCGACTTCCTCATACAATACCACAACTCCTCTCTAGGCACCCTGTCATATGCTTTCTCTAAGTCCACAAAGACACAATGCAACACCTTCTGACCTTCTCTGTACTTCTCCATCAACACTCTCAGAGCAAACGTCGCATCTGTAGTGCTCTTTCCTGGCATGAAACCATACAGCTGGTCACTAATCATCACCTCCATTCTTAACCTAGGTTCCACTACTCTTTCCCATAACTTCATGCTGTGACTGATCAATTTCATCCCTCTGTAGTTACTACAGCTCTGCACATCACCCTTATTCTTAAAAATCGGTACCAAAATACTTTTTCTCCATTCCTCAAAGTTAAGAGTTTGATAAGAGTAAATATTCAGATTTTTTGCAAGAATATTTGCACCACATAATAATACTATGCATTTAGACATTATTGACACTAGGAATGTGTGAAATATATACATAAAATATAAAACTTAATTATTTGAGAGTAATCTGTTACAGAAACGATATAAGAAGCAAGCAGAACTTGAGCCATGTAATTGTGGAAAAATAACAGAGGAAAGTTTGATACATGTTTATTTCTTGTACAACATATGATGCAATGACAGAAAAAAAGCTTTAATAAAAATTTTAGGAGCTAATTATAAGACTTCTTTGAAATGTGATCTGGAAGACTCGCAACACTTAATAGGAAGACTGATTGAATAAAATTCATAGAGAAAGGAGAAAAAGAACTGAGTGATTAGATGACAGAAATTAAAGAGATTTATAGCAGAAGGAGTTCATTTTTATCCTTATTGTTTTTAATTTTTAGTATTGTATATTTATTTTTGTATTATATCAATCGAAAAAGAATGACTTTACAAACTAAAATTTTCACTGCAATTTAATGTCATGATTTTTTAAGTAAAGAATTGAAGTACACTTTATGCAACAACCTGGAGGTTGAAATAAAATTGTATTCATAAAAACGTAAGAATGGCATCGTAAACACAGACCACAATGGAAATAATTTCTGAAATAAATGAAAAGGTGTTGCAAATAGGGCTTCTTTGCAAAAAATTATGTTATAAGCCCATTTTCAGTGAAATGTCTATATGATATTATGTCACTTCAATGGCAGAATATGCTGCACTCCACACATGCAAATCAGCAGACAAATATATATCTGACAGCACCAAACATTAACTCATACATACACACTTTAGCATGAGTGCATAGCCCCAAACAAAATACACTGATCATATTACTTCTAGGGCTGGGCTGGCCAGAGGGTAGAGTGAGCAGGAAATAGAAGACTGCTATAAACAATGAATGGGGTATGTGGTTTCTCCTGTACAGCTTGTCCCTGTAGCAGAAGGTAATTCTGGGTAAATTATCGTATGATGGATCACGAGCTGATGGCCCTGGCTAAGCAATGAACAAAGTACATGAGTAAGCCCATTTGCAAATAGTTGTAATTTAAAGTAAAATATGAAAAAAAAATGCAGCAGTCTTACTTTTGATGATATATTAACATCTGAAGCATCTCCACCTATTTAATTACTTTAACAGAGCTACCAAAAAAATGGGCCACTGAAAAAGTAATATTTATGCAGGTAGATGGCAGCTGCCCATAAAGGATAATGAGGGAGCTAACATGGCTAGCAGGTAGAAGGAAAATGAATGGTTCTAACAGGTGGTCACTAAAATCCTAAAGTCACAAAGAGTCGCATGAAAACAAAATACAAAAAAAAATGATTCACAACTGCTGACTGACAGTGGAAACCCAAACTCCTTCAATGTAGCTTGATTCATCAGTTAAGACTCTGAACTCCTCAAGTAAATGATTACTTTTTGTATTCTTTGTTCTGTCTCCTGACCATGCCAAGCATCTAACCACCACCATCAATACCCTTTCATTCCCCATCACCAACATGAAAGATTTATGGTTTGGCTATCTTTGAGGCATCCATGAGTGATATTTCCATTTTATGACCTAACCTGTTTCCCCAATAACTGATGCGAGGGCCTGCAATACCTTCCCTTGTGGATATGTGCATTCTCATACATGTCTCATAAAGGCTGCTGTGCAAACACAGATTGGCAAAGTGAAGCATATATCTATGGTGGGTACTTCTGCATGCTGTGTACTGGACTCTCCAGTAGGTATTAACACAGAAGCAGACCAGACCACCTCCCATGGAGGAGCACAAACATCAGCTGTTCACTCCTTCCCTACCTCCGCACCAGAGTCACTAACTGGCCTCAGGTCAGCTGGGTCTTAGTCGGGGCTTGTGTGTGTGTGTGTGTGTGTGTGTGTGTGTGTGTGTGTGTGTGTGTGTGTGTGTGTGTGTGTGTGTGTGTGTCTGAGACCAATACAACCTCCTACCCTGAAAACTCCTCTATCTAAATACTCATGCCATTTTGTCATAAAATCCAAAACAGAAGTCTTTAAAACAAAACATCTTTTGTCCTAGAGATGATTTGTAGACAGCAAAACCAAGCTTTAAAAAGCTCTGACAACTGATGGCCATCCAGATTCCTGCATTCTTAGGGGGAGGGGGGATCAAACCTAGCTAATAATTTCCGCAGAATGTACTATAGTGGATTGTTTGGGGTAGAGCTCCCATAGCAATTTAATTCTCATTGGCATTTTAAATAGAGAAGACATCAGTAAGAATGTGAAATGGATTAATTACACTCAGCCTATTAAGCTTGTTTGCTAATGGCTCTGTTTGAGAAAGACAAGCAGCATAAAGGGGTCTCCAACATAGGTGACATCATGAAAACTCCTTCTACCTTAATCCAGCCTTAATCCAGGTATGTCATTTTCAGATTTAAAAATTACCATGGCAGAGAGGTCTACAGGAATAAAAGTCTATCTTCTCCACTAGGTTCATGCAGTCTAGAGTGTCTTCCTTCACAGATGTTGACTTAGATCACTCTCTTTGACACGTTACCTAAGCTTCAGTCCATAAGGGTAAACATTCAATATGATCTAGATACCTGTTTAAACCAATACCTTGAAGGTTTCTCTCCTATACTGGGTTTAATGGCTGTATGGCATTAGTCAAATCTGACTAGATCTCATACATTTACCCCATATAGCACTGCGGCAGGTAATGTGCTTTTTAACGCAGTCTGTATTTCCTGGGCATATTCTGTACCATAGGCATTCTGGCTCTCTTTTACTAAATGGTCTTAGCTATAGTGCAAATGAGAAGTACTCTTAATTTCAGTAAAAGTTCTTATGTGCTGTAGCGTCACTCACACATTTTTTTTCTCTGTTTTTTTTAACTAAGACTCAGATACATTTTCCATTTCTGTGCAGACCATTAATAATTCTGAGAATGTTACTTATGCAGCTTTTACTTGCTCCATCTGAGAGTTCTCATTGTATTATGTTAAAATACATCATAATTCACCATCACTGCCAATGTATCATATAGAACTATGCTCATAGATTGTCCACTGCACATGGTATAGCTATGTAATTATAGGATCATAGGAAGTTACTAGGCTATTGGCCCTGAGGCCCTTACAAGCCAAGCCAAGAATGTAGCCCATGCTGCAACAAGTCAGCACCCAATGCCCCATCTAGTAGGGACACAGGTGGAATCCCAGGGGTGTATTTTCTGTTCCCCATCCATTATCCAGGTTGCTCTTAAAAAGGGTTAATAAGGAAATCTGCTTGATGTAGAGATGGAGCCTATTCCACAGAAGGGGAGTCTGTGGGACACAAATCTGTCGCACTAACAAGGTCTATTGATGTCGCAGACCAGGTTGAGGTTATGCGTGTGAGTTACTCAAGTGGAGCTTGACTTGTGGATATGCAGCAGTCCGATCAAGGTGGGGTCCAAGATTGCTTTGTATGCCAGACAGAGATCACCTCTGAGGAGTCTGTATGAGACTGAGTAGAGTGACAGGGATTTTAGCCTATCTGTGTAGGGTCGATGTTTGAGGCCCTGAATTCTCCTGGTGAGGAACCTCTGTGGTCTCCAACTGCTGCATGTGCTTTGTGAGGTACATGCCAAAAGGGGTGTTGTACTAGCATAGGTTCATAGGTTAGTACAAGGCTAACTACCCTTCTGGGCCATTTTAAACCTAACTAATTACCCTCTGTAAAAATCACACCCAGGACCTTGTGTCTGTAAGGTAAACACCTTAACCACTATGCCAACCTCCCACCACAGAAGAATACAAGGATGTTATGACCTCCTTGTCCCTGAATGAGATACCCTTCCTAGTGAGATGGGCCATGTAGAAAGCTTTCCTTACAATTGAGGCAATATGGTGGTCAAAAGTCAGTTTGCTATCAACCTGGGTGTCCAAGTCCCTCACAACTGATTGTGTGCTTAGAAGCTTGTTGTGAATGTGATAATTTGCAGGGACGTCACTCTCCCCAAAAGTGATGATGATGCATTTTATGCCTTTCAGTTTGAGGCCATATTTTTGGCACCAGTCATTTGTTTGGATGAAACCCTCTTGGAGGATGTCCACATCACTAGAGGAATTGATGACAGCACCCAGCTTGCAGTCATCTGCAAACTTGGTCAGCCATACCCCATCGGTTTTGTCCTGCACCTCAGAAAGTATATACCAAACAACAGAGGCCCCAAGACTGATGCCTGGGATACACTGCTCATTACGGGTCTACTACTTGAGGTGGCTTCCCCTATTTTGAGTAGGTATGTTCTATCATTGAGACAGTTTGCTACCCATCTGGTAACATATGGATTGATGCCTAGCTGAGAGAGTTTATCTATTATACCTGAGTGGAGAATAGTATCAAAGGCTTTAGCCAGGTCAAGGTAGGTGGTGTGCACCGTCTATCCCTCATCCATGGCTTTGGTGACTGGCTCAAAGAAGTCAACCAAATTTAACTGGCATGACCTCCTCTTGATAAAACCAAACTGTGGGATGGTGTGCTTGGAGGTTGCCAATGTCCTTGTTAATGAGGTCCATGATAAGCCATTCCATGGCCTTGCAGATCAGGCTATTTATTTATTTATTTATTTATTTATTTATTTATTTGAAGTTTGTTTGCCAGGATAATCCATTGGGCTGAATGAGCCCTTTTTCAATGGAGTCCTGGGGAGAAAAGCTCCACAGATACAATGTCAAATATGCAATAAAGAATAAAACAGAATACAGTAGTATAAATGTTGCATAGCATTTTGTTAGAGTGTTAGAAGTAGTACATATAAGCAAAATATAATGTTAAAGCAACATGAAAAACAAGACAGAAGAGCTTAAACAACAATACATATAAGTTGACAAATTTTAGTTGTCTATGTACACAAGCAAATGGAAAAAGTGTTAAGTAAAATTTTAGCTAGTAGATATGTACAGAGAATATTTACATAAATGGTAGCTACAATATGAATGTTCCCATAGGAGGGAAGAGTTGTGGAGTAGGGGGTGAGTAGTAGCTGGAGGTATTATGCAGGATGGGTACAGGAGCATTCCCAGAGAGAAGATAGGTGTGAATGGAGGAGAGATTTAAAGATTGAAAGGCTGCTGGTATTGCGGATATGAGATGGGAGTGAGTTCCAGAGGCGGGCCAGGGAAAAGGAAAGTAAGAGTTTGCCTGCTGGCCGGGCTGGTTTGTGGAGTTGAACTAGGTTCTGAGTGTTGGTTATGAGGGGTCTGTTAGGGTGGTGGATGGTGAAGGCTGAGGAGAGTGAGGGGCAGAGTGAGGGCTTGAAAATGAGTTTGTGAGCATGAGTAAGTTGAGTGTAGGTAAGGTAGTTAGAGAGCTCTAGCCAATTTAGTTTGTGGAGGGCAGTACAGTGATGGGAGGAGGATCTAAGGCCAGAGGTGAATTTAACGACTTTGTTGTAGCAGGAAGAGAGTTTTGTTTTAGTAGAGGATTTTAGGTTAGTTAAGAGTGGGGCACCATAAAGGAGAGAGGGGATGAGGTATGTGGTAGATAGGAGGAATCTGGTGGATGGGGAGAGGAAGTGGATATGCCGGTAGAACAAACCAAGTTTCTGATGTGTTTTTTTAATGTTAGTTTGTATATGGGAATCAAATGTGAGCTGGTTATCAATGAGAGCTCCTAACAGTTTGGCATTGGAAACGATTTCTAGGAATGTGTTAGTTTGACTAGTTATGAGGAAAGAGTTTATGTCGATAGTCATGCTTTTTGATGGGGTGAATAACATGAGTTTGGTTTTTGCTGGATTGAGAGCAAGATGATTACCATGCATCCATTTTTCAGTGGTTGAGAAGGCATCTTGAGTTAGTTTTATAAGGGAGGGAATGGAGTTTGCAGCGCAAATAATAGTTGAATCGTCTGCATACTGGACTATTTTAGCATTTGGGATGTTGTGGTGGAAGTCATTAATGAAGATGTTGAACAATAAGGGACATAATATGGAGCCTTGGGGTACACCAGTGACAGTGTTAAGGTAAGAGGAGGTGGATTTCTTCCATTTGACAGATTGCTGCCTATTGGAAAGGTAACTAGAAAACCAGTTGATGCAAGAGGGGGAGAGATGTAGGGTAGAGAGCTTGGTGAGTAGTAGGGAATGGGAGATGGTGTTGAAGGCCTTAGAAGGGTCTAAGAGGAGAGTGGAGACAATATAGTTAGAGTCTCTAGCTTTATTTACAGTTTCGAGGAAGGAGAGAAGAGCAGTGGTAGTGCTATGACCAGGTCAAAATCCATGTTGTGTTGGGGTTAATAGGTGATTGCTGGTCAGGTATGGTAGTAGTTGTATGTGGATGCATTTTTCTAAGAGTTTAGAGATGGGGGATAAGATGGCAATAGGTCTAAAGTTGGAGATGGTATTGTTGTTACCTCCTTTATGGAGGGGAATAATGTATGCTTTTTTCCAAATTTGGGGTACATAACTTTCCTGGATTGACCGATTTATAAGTAAACAAATGGGAAAGGCAATGGCTTCAGTAGCTATCTTTAGGAAGAAGGAAGGGATATTATCGGGGGCGTTAGAGCAAGGTTTTAATTTAAGAAGCAGTTTTTTTATAGTACTTATGGGTATAGGTTTGGGGCAGAAGAGAGGGAAGTCGGAAGTGGTGGAGTTTAGGTTAGGAGGGGTAGTTGTAGCTGGGGGAGTAGAGTTATTACTAAATGATGGTGTTAATTTAGATATAGAATCGATAAAGAAGCTATTGAATTGGAAGGCAAGGTCGGTATCAGAAGTATTTTGATCGGGTTGTGGGTTTTCCTGTTTGCCAGGGTTGAAGAGGGAGGAGATACTGTACCAGAATTTTTTTGGGTTAGTTTTTTGATTATTTTGGAGGGTGATATAGTAGGATTTGCGGTCAGAATTGATACGTTTTTTTGCTCTGTTGCGGAGTAATTTGTATTCGTTTAGGGAGGCTAGGGTTTTGTATTTGTAGTAGTTTTTCAAGGCTTTATCACGAAGGCGCATAACAGCTAAGGTGTCTTTTGTTAACCATGGGATAGTTTTGCTCTTGATTCTTTTTGTTCTAAGGGGGGCTAAGGTGTCGAGAAGGTTTAGAAATGATGTATTGAAATAGGTGACAGCTTCATCTAGGGGTAGTGTGTTTAGGGGACCCCAATTGAATTGTTTAAGTAGGTCACAGAAGGTGTTTTGTTTGAAGTTTTTTTAAGGAGCGTACAGTGATGGTTGTGTTTGACAGCTGTAGAGAGGGAGAGTAATGGCAAGCAAAGGTAGGAAAGTGGTCACTGAGAGGGTCAGGGAGTGTACAGCTACTTGAGATAAGGTGTGGGTGTGATACTAGAATCCAGTCTAGGGTGCTTCCGCAGGAAGTGTGCTTAGATGGTCTGGTTATAGAATCTATTAACTGGTGAAAGTTATAAAGGTTAATATTTTGGGGATTAGTTGGGCATTGGACAGAGAACCAGTTAATGTTAACGTCACCTAGGATGACAGTTTCATTAGTGATGTTGGTGGAGAGCCAAGAGAGAATGTCCTCAAGAACTGGTATATTATCACCAGGAGGGATATAGAGGGAGGCTAAGCATATTGTTTTGGGCTTGTTCAGATGGAGTAGGGCTAGAAGTAGTTCGGCACTGGCAAATTGGGGAACTGGTTTAGTATAAGAAGTAATAGAAAAGGAAGAGGAGTAGAGTAGAGCTTCACCACCTCCTTTTCTGTGGGTCCGATCTTTCCTGATAATGTTATAGTTGGGGGGAGTTATTTCTGAATCTTTTATGAAGGGTCTTAGCCATGTTTCAGATATAGACAATATATCAGGATTGTTGTGGAGAAGCCAGGCATGGAGGTTTGGGATTTTGTTGCATATACTTTGAGCATTTAATGCTGAGAAGGTGAGGGTTTTTGTAGATGAAGGTGTGTTTGTTGAGGAGTTGATGTTAGGGGGGCCAGGGTTAAGATGTATGTCACCTGACAGTAGGGTGGAGAGGACTAGGTAAAGATGAAAATAAAGGTAATTAGAGTGTTTAGTATACAGTTTTAGGGTTGTGTGTTTTGTTAGAATAGTGCAAGTCAGACTAGGGTTAATATGTTTGAAGGTGGGTATAAGTTTGAAGGGGAAGAGTAGGGAGGGGTTGCAGAAGTAAAGATGAGAGCTTATTGGGGTGGAGGAGTGTTCGTGTTGTTCAGGGATTGAGATTGTTATGTGATAGTGGGGGAAGTGAGTATTGTGGAAGGGTTTGGTGATGTATGTTAGATAGGATAAGCTTAATAGTAGTAGTAGAAGAGTAATAGTTAAGGAAGATTTGGTTAGCATAGCTGTGGTATTAGTGTTGGGGTTGAGTAGGGTTATTAGTATGGATGGAGTATAGTATTTGTGGAAGTGGTTAGGCTTGGTGGTTTATGGGTGGGTTATGGGTGGATACAGGAAGTGAGGGGTGGGGAAGGAAGAGTGTAATTGGAGTGGGAGTGGTTAGTGAGGGTATAAATGTAGAGGTAGTGGGGGCGGGTGGGAATTGGGGGCAGGGTAGGGGAGCAGAGTGAGCCCGCAGGGCGAACGGAGCGGGAAGAGCCAGGAGATGGGGACCAGGACGAGGCTATGGAAAACAATCAGTAAGGATAGGAAAAAGAGACACAGGTGAGAAATGTAAGGGAAGTAGTCACTAGGGTTAGAGGCAGGGTGGTGAGTCGAGGGTGGAAGGAAGTATAGGATACTAGGTACAGAGATTGAATTTTCTGGTCTAAAGTTTAGCTAATATTTATAGATTACAGCTTATCAGATTGAGGTGAAGGTAGTTAATGGAGGGGTGCTGCCATCTGCTGGCCAAATGGATAATTACAGGTTGTCAGGGCAGTACTAGGAGGGAAGGAAGGGAAGAAGTCTATGGGACCAAGAGAGGATTGGGTCAGTGCTGGGCTGCTGGCTAGCACACACTGGGTCACACTATAACATCAACCAAAGGGACAAATTTCTTATACATTTAGGTACATACACTGTTTAGTATATGGTTCTTGCAGGGAGGTGGGACAGTTGCCCGAAGTACCACACAATCCCAGAGATGGTTCTTACTGGTAGGGAACCCAGGAAGGAAGTTGAGCAGGTAATGTTTCTTGGGGTCACTTGTACGTGATTAAAAATGAGCTGTAAGGGGAGAGAAAGGTAAATTAGTGATATGCAGAGAGAAAATCAGCAGTTCAGAAGGAAGTACAGCAGTAGGGTAGTATGGTAGAGTCAGAGAGGGATAGTCTAGAGAGTATTTTGAAGTGGAGTATGAGTTTAGAAGAAATGAAATGAAGATTTACAGAAAGACTAGTGGGAGGAGAGGAGGAATATAACAGTAGGTTAAAGGAAGAACAGTAGAGGCTTCAGTGTCATAGTACAAAAGACCTGGTTTACAGCGACTGTTATACAATAGACACAAATAATCAGTACTGGTAATACATAACAGATTGGAGGCAACAGTTATATACAGGGTAGGCAGCGTTCAGACATACAGGAAAAGTGGATTTCTATACTAAACAAGTTTGCCAACGTTTTAACATATAAGCCCTGCGTAGTGAAGCACATCCAATCTGCATAAGCACAATTAGGAAGTATAGGTAGAAAATAAATCAAACTAGTTCTTTATGAGTCTATTTGTTACATTAGGCAATAATAAACGAGTGTGGTCTTCTATGTGTGCTTTGAAATGGACGGGCTATAACAGGGTATAGTCTCGGAACACCAAGTTGTAAAACAAATAGCTTTGAAGCTTTGTTTGATCACTGATCTGGTGGACTGTATCGCAAGCCTTCAGGCTGGCCATTGTCCATTGCGTGCTGTAGTAATGCAGTTACG
The DNA here is from genome assembly GCF_019279795.1 of Protopterus annectens. Classification (NCBI taxonomy): domain Eukaryota; kingdom Metazoa; phylum Chordata; order Ceratodontiformes; family Protopteridae; genus Protopterus; species Protopterus annectens. The sequence continues at coordinate 1,949,102,898 of NC_056741.1, forward strand.
TTGTCCCGATAAGGATGAATGAGTCGCTTTACAAGGAAACACAAGAGTAAATAATGGACTGCTAAAAGAAAGTTAAGCAGCTAATCTGGGAAGGCATGAGTGAATACTACTGAGTACTGACCTCTGGGAGACACGCCTGACAAACGCGGTGTAAGCAAAGGTCACTTTACAGAGAAAATGCAGTAAGAAAACTGAGCTGCAAAAAGAAAGAATAAAGCAGCTAATTTAGGGAGGCTCGGGTGTATACTACAGAGTAGTGACTCTGGGTAACACGCATGAGAAACGAGCAGTATAAACAAAGGGTCACATGCTAGGAGAACACAGAAAGAAGATACTAGGCTGCTAAAGAAAGTTAAGCAGCTAAATTTGGGAGAAGCGACTGTATACTTCAGAGTAGTGACTCTGGGTAACACGCTTGGCAAACAAGCAGTGTAAAAAAAAAGTAGGTCTTCACAGCCGTAGATAGGCAGCAAATAAGTTAGACTGATGGGTCTATAATTTCCTGGATTGGTGGACACTCCACCTTTGTGCAAAGGGATGACAGTGGCTGTTCTCCACTTGGTTGGGATGAAGCCGGTACTCAGGCTTTGGCTGAATAGAGTGACTAATGGTGCTGCAAGTTCCTGCCTGAATTCATGTAGGATGCAGCTTGGGATGTTATCGGGTCTCATGGAGGCTGTATTTTTTGCCTTTGAGAGGGCAGTGATGACTTGCTACCTAGAGATAAGGGGAGGGGGGCAGGTGCTGGGGATGTCCTGATTTACTGATGGGGAGACAGTGGGGTGAAGTTTTTGCTGAAACTGTCTGCTAGCAGGTTGGCTATATCTACGGCATTTGTGTATGTCGTGTCTCTGACCACCAGTTCTGAGCAGATCTGAGTGCTTCCTTTGAGATTGCAGACATATGTGAAGAAGGCCTTATGACTGTCTTTAGTAGATGTGGCCAGTTTGGACTCAAAGTTTGCTTTGGAGGATTTCACTAGTGATCTTATTTGCTTGTTCAGGCTAAGGAGAGATTGCTTCCAGTTAGTCGCCTGCTCCATTTTCATCCTGGACAGCAATTTTTTCCTTTTATTATAGAGTTTATTTATTACAGATGTCTACCAGGCAGGTTTACTCTTCCTTGAAGAGAAGGATTTTGTCCTGTCTGGTATTCCTGATTCCATGTAGCTATATAAACGCTTGTATAGTACTTTGGTGTAGGTTTGGGCATTTGTGCTAGTGCCTACAGAGGGGGTGGGGGCAGTGAAGCTATTTATACCTTTCCTCTGAAGGTTGTAATCAGCTTTGGAGAAGCTTTTATGTTTGACCTTAGCTAGGCGGGGTCAAGGGAGGTGACTTTGAAAGTGACTGCTTTGTGGTCAGATCGTACCAGGGCAGATGACACTGTAGGAATGCTGCAGTTGTTACTCATGTTGGTTAATATCAAGTCGAAGATATTATCACCTCTTGTGGGGGTTGTGGCCAGCTGGTCCAAGGCATTTGCAATGACAAAATCAAGGAATCTCTGGGCATTTGTGTTTTGTCATGAGTAGTTCTTCCAAATTATGGTTGGATAGTTAGTCACCTAGCATCAGGGTAAAGGGTTTAATCTTGATAGATTCAAAGAGGTCCAGATAGGTGGAGTGGGCACCTTGAGTCAAAGTTGGGGGCCTGTAGCTCGCTATGATTTGAATAGGGGTCTTGTCAATGATTAACTGCACCTTGAGTGTCTCTTGTGTGTCATACTGTTTGACCAGCCTGGAGGTGTGTATTTCTTTAATATATATTGAAACTCCACCTCCTTTTGCTTTGCTGCTCATGGTTTGGTGTCTGAATGTATGATAGAATGAGTAACCTGGTATTGCTGGGGTGATCTCTGAAGCTTTGAACCAGGTTTCTGTGACTGCAGAAATGTCAGCATCTTCCAGGGTTAACAAAGTTTCCAATGAGTGCAATTTCATGTTTAGACTCCAATTGTTTAGCAGCATGACCTTTAATTTGGATTTTAATGAAATTTTCATGTTGGTAGTTTTGACCTCATGGCATTGCCTAAAAAATGCACTATGGGGGAGGCAAGATCCTTTGCCTAAGCCTGAAGCCCAAGGCAGACAGATGCAGGCCATTACTGGCAAAGCATCGTGGTCTGTTGATCATGTCTTCCTAGGCTGTCAGGTACAGGATCCCTCTGGAATGACATCAGAAACTAAACCAATTGTTAAAGTCAAACATTTTCTGTTTGTATTGAGGCATCATTCTGGGTGATGGTAGAATGCTGCTTAAGACTAAGGACATACCTGCTTGGGACACATATTTAGTGAGCTCGAGCATGTCTGTCTTCATATAGTCCAGGAAGGTACATCTCAAGTCATTCACAACAACATGGACTATGACAGAGTCATAGCAGTATCTGTTGTTGAGAGACTTGACAGCATATGTGATATGGTGGATTCTGCCACCTGACAAACTAACTGTGATTTTCTCCTTATCCAGCCTAGTGAGTGGCACATCTGTGTGTCTCACAATGGAGTCTCCTATGACTAACATGTTGGGTTTATGGTTAAGCCTTAGTGGCTGTGAGACACAGGTGTGTGGACTATGTGTGGTGTGGTGGGCTATGGAGTTTGTGTGTGTTTTTGCCTCTGAGGTCTCTTTTGTTTGGGTATGTTTTTGTTGAGGACCTCTGCATATGTGGGTGTGTGTTCTGTAGGTATGGGTGGTGTTTGGGTTGACAACCTTCTCAGTGCCAGATATACTGGCTTGTGAGAGTGAGGGAGACAGCATAGACTCTAGGCCCTTAATGTAATTGCATCTCTCACAAATTGTGTTTCTAGGTGGTAGTAGTAGAGGATTGTCTGTGTACATGAGGCAATTGCTACACTGTCTCAGGATGCCCATATCAACTAGACTGCAGGAAAAAATATAGAAAATTGTCCAACCATATTTGTCAGAATCTAAGGGAGAAAAGCCAGAGAGAGCTAAGGGGGTAATAGGTGGAAGTTCTAAGATGAGTACTATTAGGTGATCACAATTTGTAGCTAGAATACCATGCAATAGGTTAAAAACACTGCAGCTGTGGTTTGCAATGTGCAAACAAGCTCAAACCAGCTCAAACGCAGAGCTTAAATACCACAAAAAATAGAAGATTCTAGTAACACACAAATCTTGTCAATCCTGCTAGCTCCTGCTCTCTTTACCAATCAGCTGGTGCCAGACAAGGTCCAGGCAGCCCTGCTACTCCAACTAGCAGGGAAGATAGGCCGCTCCCAACACAAGATGGCTGCCTGAAATACAGAAGGCAAAAACAAACAGTTCTGGATGCAGCAAACCTGTATCCAGATTATGCTACTCAATTTAAAGGTTAAGAACCCAGTAAAATTCACAGAAAAGCACATATTAATCACTTACAGACAAAATCAGAACTCACAGTATGAAAAAATATAGTTAAGCAGTAATGAAATGCAGTAAAGTGCAGTTAAACCATAATTCATTGCAGTAAATAGTGATGAAATGCAGTTAAACAGTAATGAAATGCAGTTAATCAGTAAATTGCTTTAAAACATTGCAAAAGTGATACATTAGCTATAACACACAGATAAAAATGACAGGCAAGTGCAAATGCAATAAAATAAGTGAAAATAAATAAAAAAATCACTTAGATTGGTCTTGGATCCTCAGGGATTTTGTAAAACATCCCAGAGATGATGCACCTCAGCAGAGCCTAGTTCAGATAAGCCCAAACCAACTCAAATGCAGGGTTTAAATACCAGCAGAAGATTCTATTAACATAGAAATCTAGCCAATCCTGCTAGCCCCTGCTTTCTTTAACAATCAGCTTGTGGCAGATAAGGTCCAGGCAGTCCTGCTACTCTCACTGGCAGAGAAGATAGGCCCCTACTAACACAAGATTGCCAGAAACATAGAAGGCAAAAACAAACAACTCTGGATGCAGCAAATCTGTATCCAGACTATGCTATTCAATTTATGGGTTAAAAATACAGTAAAACTCACAGAAAAGCACAGGTTAACCACTTACAGTCAAAAATAGAATTCAAAGTATGAAAACATACAGTTAAGCAGTAATGAAATGCAGTAAAGTGCAGTTAAACAGTAATGAATTGCAGTAAATAGCAATGAAATACAGTTAAACAGTAATGAAATGCAGTTAATCGATAAGTTGCTTTAAAACAGTGCAAATGTGATAAAGTAGCTATAAGGCATTGATAAAAATGACAGGCAAGTGTAAATGCAATAAAATAAATGAAAATAAATGAAAAAGCACTCAGACTGGTCTTGGATCCTAAGGAATTTTGTAAAACATCACAGAGATAATGCACCTCAGCAGAGCCTGGTTCAAGCTAGTCAATTATATATCTTTTATTTATTTTGTAGTTCTGTGCAGATGACTGGGACTATAAACTGACAATGAGTTGTATCCAGTAGTCCAGGGTTGAATCCCTCAGTCTCTGTTTTTCAGATATGTGACTCTGAACAAAGTACTAAACCAAACAGTGCTCCTTAGTCATCTCTGTGAAAAGGCACTTGTGCCTTGAGGTTTACCTGACAAACAAAATAAAATATAGCTGGATTACTGATTCATTATGCAGACAGTCCTGAGATCAGTTCACATTTTTTAATAATTTGTTAACTTTTTTATATTTATTTCTGAAGAAATATTGACAATAGTATTTTAAAAGTTTACATGCTCATATACTTGTTTTTCATCTTGGTTTTTGTGCTGTTGTGAATGTCAAGACAGATGAAGCATTTGTTGGATGCTTTAGTTACATGATAAATCTGAAAATGTTTAAATTGTTTGTAGGGGTTGTTCTGAAGAAGTCCCCAGTGTGTATGTAAGAGACAAATGCTCAACATTTTACATTAAAGAGTATTTACTTATCCTTCTAAATGATTTTTTTTTTACTTTGTTTAATAGTCTGGAAAATATAGGCAGTATACAGAACGAAAGCTCTGACCACACCACAGGTGACCCAAGTTCAATTACCAGCATGGGTGCCTATAGAAGCTGGCCACAGAGAAGGGGAATGAGCATCCACTGCTATCTTGTCCATCCTGGGGGCATCTCTGTCTTGTCACACAGGTAACACCTAGTGGGATCAGTAGGTGTTCACATTGGGGAGTTCTGAGCCAGACAAGCTCACACTACAATGGTACATTCTCGCACTGCGTTCAAGGGGGAACTGGCATGTTGGGGCACTCTTCCTCTTGGGAGATAGCAATTGTGGATTCAGAAGAGCAGGGGGAGGGGACCCAAATGAGTGTAATATAACCCAGTGCACCCAAGGGGACAGGATAAGCTGCCTCCCACATGCAGCAAGCTGGCCTGCCCCTGACCAACTGACTGTTGACAGGAAAAGGAAAGATGATAGGGATTCATGTGCAGGAACAAATGGGTTGTAGGGTCTCACCTAGTCCAGAAACACCAGGTTCCTGTTCTGCTGAAATGAATGGCCTATTGGATAAAGGTAAGGCAGCCATCAGGTAAGGTCTTGGGGATGGGGAAGCAAAAAAGCAGATAAATGCAGGATGAGGTTTGTTATACAGTAAACAGGTTTTAATATCACATTAAACTTGAAATGGTCTGGGACTAAAACTGGAATGTCATTAACACTGCATTGGACAGGAACTAAGTGTAGTTTGGTTTCTTGTAGATATAAAACATATTATAGCATGGATTCCTTATCTCTAGTCCTTGTGGTATCACAAATCATTTGGGGTAGTATTCGTGAATGTTAATATGCAGCATAGCATAAAAAGTTGTGCATAACTGACAAGACCATGTACTCTGTGAGGGTAAAGTACATATGCAAACTAGCCCCTTATCTGATTATACATAATTAATAATAGCAAAACCACTTAAGTGCTGTCTGGTCGCAAAATGGCAACTTATGGACAGCAGCTGCACTTCAGTGTTAATATAGTGATCAGCTCTGCACCATGAGCAACATATTAGAGCTGCAATAAAAAAAAACACAACATCTCTGTTGCATGCTAGGAAAATCCTTACTGAGACATTTTCAGTAGAGCTATATTCAAGCTAGCAGCCCCAGAGGTACAGCTCTTCTAATCAAATATAAGGGTTGGTCATTACAAGCCATATTGCCTCTCAGATACTAGAAGTAAGAAGAAACTGTGAAACCAGTCCAAAGCAATCTGCAAGCCCATTATATAAGCAAGTTTTTAGGCAGCCTTAAAACAGTGAAACAAAAAGAAAGCCAGCACCAGCTTGTATCAGTACGGACCTCCTGGTTTTCCTTAATTAAATACACGGAGTACACAAACCTGTGCTTTTACATGGTTTTATTCAATATTCTTTACCTGCCTTAAACGTTTTAGAGTACTGCTCCCCTTTATTATTCCTAGATTGATAACTGAAAGCCCTTACTTTCCTGTTGCATAGACCTTACAAGGAGGTGGAAGATAGTGGGATTTCATTTTTTTTGTATAGTTGACTGTTTCCCAGGGGTAGGGTCACTTTGTATTGCCTTGCTACACTCCCCTGCATTGCTCCCCTTGCTTTCTACTACACCTTCATTTCCTTTGTACGTAGCAATTTTACACCCCCCCAAACAACCACCCACAGTTTCTCTTATTCAATGTCTCCTCCCATTCAACTCTTTCTCACTTAGCATACCTATTGACCAAACAGTTCTCATATCAGTAACACCACCGTAAACATTGCATTTCAACTTGCATATCTAATTCTAATAACCTCAGTCTCAACACAGCTCTTCAGTACGAGTCCTTTACAGAAACTCAGCTCATTCGAATAACCAACCTTCTATAAGTTTTCCAGACCAAAACATGAACCCTATGTCTTACAGATATAATATGCTACCTTATCTCTTAGCCATACTCTCCACTTTAACCCTGATATCAACCACTATAATAAACCTCAAGCTAGAAACAGAAAGCAAGCATCTGTTAGATTCAGCCAAACGCCTACAGTTCACCAAATGCCCAAACCCAGGGCCTTCCACCACAAATACCCATCAAAACCACACCCATACAAATTTAACCCACTACACCAGCAAAACCACATCCATACAAATTCAACCCACAATACAACGAAACAGTAGCTATGGTGGTGCAAAGGGGACAGCTGCCCTGGGCACAAACTGTTAGAGAGCAATCTTGTTCACTGTTAAGTAATAGTAATTGTCGGTATTACATATGCAATAAAAGGTGAGCTGTAGCTCTCTGTGTGTGGTCTAACTGTAGCAACTGTTTGCTATAGTTAAAAAATTTAATATTTCTTTTTGTTTTGTTTTTTTTCTTTTTTAGAGATAAAACCATGTGCTGTAGCACTCTGTGCCTGAGTGTTAAAAACTATAGCATCTGCTTGCTGCAAATCCAGCAAGCAATTTGCTACACTTTAAAAGGAAAAAATCCTTTTTTTCCCCCTCTGTTTTTAAGAAAGTCTGAGTACTGCAGCACTCCATGCATGTTATTTTTTTTTTTTTTACTCACAGCTGTGGAAGGATGGGTAGGGGGGGTGCAGTTCAGAAATGAGACCTGATTGGCTGCTGCATTTCAGAAGAACCAGGTAAGATCGCAGACCTTTTTTTTTTCTCTCATCAACCAAGTTACGGTGCCAGAATGATGAACGGCTCCAAGTGCTGGATGAGCCAGCTACACTTCTGCATCCAGATCATGCAACTACTGTAGCCAATGTCTCCCAAACACAACAAATACCCTACCAAAACAGCTCACTCAAGCCTTAAGATATGCAATATAATTGTATGCAGCATCTGCAATAAAATTAGAGGACGTCATGCCTGGATTCAAACTCATAACCCCCACATACTTGTACTAACTAAAACATGGTAAAAATCCTCTATCAAAGATGAAATACTCACACCAGTATATAAAATAAAAACAGTTGACTGGACCACTAAAAGTGCTGGAGGGTTAGCAATCATGTTCTTTAACACATAAGAAATGGGTCTATATTAGAACATCGAAGTTTCAAAATCACAAATGTTCTAATATCGACCCCTATTCAGTGAAAGCTGAAAATATTGAAGCAACAGAAAACTGATTTTTTTTCCCTAGGGAAAGAATTCGGTTGTCCGTTTCTGTTGCTTCGTTATTTTCAGCGCTGTGGTGGAAAGTTACGGGTTGGGTTCAGGTAAGTGTGCGATTGAGTGCAGGTTAGGTTAGTTAGGATTAGGGTGTGGGTTAGGTATGTGTGCGATTGTGTGGACATGAGGGTTAGGGCAGGTTAGGTGAGTTAGGGCGCGGGTTAGATGTGTGCGATTGTGTGGACGTGAGGGTTAGGGCAGGTTAGGTGAGTTAGGGTTAGGGCGCGGGTCAGGTAAGTGTGCGATTGTGTGGATGTGAGCGTTAGGGCATGGGTGAGGTGAGTGTGCAATAGTGACGGATCTTAGGGTTAGGATTTGGGTTAAGGTAAGTGGATAGTTAATGGTGTGTGTATAGTTTACTGTAGGGTTAGATGTAAGATTTTAGGTGTATGTGTGTGTGTGGATTGCTGTTTATTTGGTGTGCTTGTGTTGTGTGCATGTGTTTTGGAACAGCAAATTCTTTCCCTAGGAAAAAATTTGCTGTTCTGTATGTTCGATGTTTTCAGCTATCACTGAATAGGGGTCGATATTAGAACATTTGAAGTTTTGAAACTTCGATGTTCTAATATAAACCCTAAGAAATGGCACTACAGCCCAACAAACCTTAAAAATTTGACTCAGAAGAACTAATAATAACTCATATTAAATTAAACTCACATAAGGCAATATATATAATAGGTACAGATATACCTCCAAACAAAAAAATATTAATATGACTGAAAATGTACTTAACTGGATATCCAGCGAAGTAAAGCAGGAACCCTTGTCTATAACTTCAACATAGACAGGACTGATGAAGACACTAGAGCATTCCATTTTAACATCAATCTATTTGGGCTAACTCAAGTAATTAATTGAACAAGATATGACAAAACCTCTGGTAAAGCTAACATCCCAGATTGGATGCTGTCCGCTAATCCTGAAAAAAAGAAAAACAGTCTGGAAAACAAACTTGGTGATAAACTTTGTGACCATCATTCATTGTATGTAATTAAAGATTTCATACAAAAATCACCAAAGTTCAATAAGAAACCTTACCAGCTTCAACAAAGACACTTACTTTTAGACCCTGAAACATTGTAATTGGACCCCACCAATAACTTCCACTAGATGATGCTCTTTCTTATACTTTAATACCATTTTTTTTAATATATTTTAAACCAATTGGCACCTCTAGGATATGACCGAGTCAAAGTGATAACTGTACCCTGGCTAACACAAAAAACAAAATTAATGGAAAGTAGGGATAATATTTGGAGTAAATGGTACAAACACAAAAACAAAATTACCAAAACTGCTGATACCTGAGAAATCTTACCAAAAGCATGCTCTTTTAGACAAGAAGTATTATACAACAACACAGTCAATATAGCCTAATAATCCCATACTTTTCTAATCTACTATAATCAGTCTCCTAAATTCAAATACCAAGCCCACACCTAACCCTCTTCCAAGTGAAACTAACACCAATATAGATTGTAGGTGAATACTAGGCTAACTGTCTTTAAGGGCTATTTTAAGCCTAGTAGATAATCCATTGTCAGAATCAAACCCTGTGTCTCTGAGGTAAGGACCTTAACCATTATGCCAACCCAACCTTTTCTTGCAGAGTCTGAATTAGCTAGAACTACAACATCACATATCCTCTTGTAGATTCAATGAACACTTTATAGCTGCTACCTTTTACATCTGTCAACAGACTGTAACCATACCTCCTCTCACAATTAAGTTCTCATTTGAACCAGTTCCAATTACTGCAATAAAGAGATACTTGAACAAACTAAAAAAAAACACCACCATTTTAGCAGCAGATATTGTCCCTGCAGAACATCTCAGATTAGGAGCAGATGTAATAAGGTACCCAGCCTCTATATCAACCAACAGATCCTTACAAGACTGCTACATTCTGAAATATGGAAAACCTTTTTACATTATAGTACATAAAGTAGTTAGCTCTACTTAACTTTCATACAACTTATCTATTACAATACTCTCTCCACTCTCTAAAAAACTAGAAAGATGTATTCATCATCAAAAACTAAACTTTCTGCTACAAGAACACTAACCCCCTCCCCCTCACAGCATGGCTTTTGGCCCCAACCTAGCAGAAGAACTGCCCTACTACACTTTTTAGACAGTTAACCAAAATAGAAATATAGGTAACCCTTTCTCCACCATATTTCTAGACCCCTCAAAGGTGTTTAATACTTATCCTTAACAAGCTCTTACAATTAGGACTAAGCAGCATTGCCATCAAATGGTTTTCTAGTTACCTCTACAGCCGATCCTAACCTGGCAAATGGCAAGATTCCTACTGTACTCAACAGCCAGTACAAACAGATGTACAACAGTGGTCATAGACTTAACTCTTTGTCTGCTTAGACACAACACTGTTTCAACTCCAAACAATCACTCAGTACTCCTTCTCTTTTAAGACCAGGCTGGAGCAATCCCAACTACTCCTGAATCCCCAAAAAACTAAAGTAATCAAATTTACCTCCAGTAACCTCCCACCATCTAGCACTGCACTAAATAGTATTTTCTAACAACACCAAAATATAGTAAGTTAAAACTACCATCTTACTGGTTGCCGTTATCAACAATAAAGTTAAATTTGGCCAGCATATAATTTCTGTTATCAAAAATACTCACTGTAAATTAAGGCTACTTTACAAAGCCACACTAATTCACACTGACCACAGCAGAAAGGTAACTGTGACATCTTTCTTACCTTACTTCCAAGCCTGCTTTATATATCTACAATTTTCTCTAATCTTCAGACTACACAAATGAACATGCTTGAACAGTGTCATATTAAAATAAGTAAATCTGCATCCAACATCCCAAACTAAACTCATCATTCTATTTTCTTGTAGAATCTGAATTAGCTAGGACTACACCAGCACATATGGACACAGCTCATAATGGCACATAAAATACTGCACTATCCTTCATGCACGCCAGTCATCAGCAACACAATAAAATTGAACAAGCCTAAAAGGAATCATTTTATCAAAGGACCAAAACCAAACAGAATCCCAAAAATCTAGTAACTCACATGTGGACTCATACTCAGTATGCACAGCTGAACTATGGAATAGCATTCCCTTTACCATCAGGCAAATAAACAATCTCCTCGCTTTTTAGTCCAAACTCAAACTACATCTAAATCAAACTGGAATTTGCAAATGTCTTGACTCTCCAGGTTAAATACCCGAAATACTTCAATTTCCATCTTCTTCCCTACTAAACCAATTCTTCTCAACTGGCTCTTGGTTTTACTGAAGTGAGTTTATTACTCTTCCCATGAGAAACATAGCCACTATTTTTCTTTTATTAACTTACAATTAAGCATGATTAGTGATGCAAATCACATTACTTTAGCTACCAAACTTTGATACCCTCTGTTGCTTAGTGATAATATTACATTTATGCTGATAATTTCCTGCTTCAGTTGTGTTCTATAATATGCACCAATGTCACTTCTTAAACTTGCTACACTTTATATCTTTGTGAAATATTTCATCTCTATTCAATTTTAATGAATCTCATTATTTTTGAACATGATAGTCCAATGGAAAAACTGCATACCACAATCCCCCCAACCATTACTGGGGAACAGGTCATCAATGCACTTTCCAAGGCCAAAAATACTGCATTGATGGGCCCCAGTAACATCCTGAATGCTTAATAAATAACATGGCCTCTCTGGTCCACTTGAATCACCTTTCCACTGGAGCCTACAGTCAGGTTTTGTGCACAAGGAATGGAAGATGGCTGCATTCATTCCCCTGTACAAAGGAGGTCCAACCACTGATCTGGGTAACTACAGGCCCATAAGCCTAACCATTCACATAAATAAGGTAATGGAAAGAATCATCATGGACATGATAAATGAGGACATATGTAACCTGCAAATGCTGGACCCATCACAGTTAGGCTTTGTTAAAGGAAGGTCATGCCTATTAAATCTGGTGGACTTTTTGAGAGGGTCACCAAAGCATTGGATGAAGGCACGACTGTACACACAGCTTAACTTGACCTGGCCAAGGCTTTTGTTACAATATCCCACTCAGGCAATATAGACAAGTTCATTAATTTAGGTATAAACACTTTTGTCACCCACTGGATAGACAGCTGGCTCACTGATAGGACCCTGGATATCAAAATGGGTGAGGTCACCTCCACCAGGAGACCAGTCACTAGTGGAATCCTCCAGGGTCTGTACTAGTCCCGTTCCTTTTTGACATTTGTTTCTCTGAAATATAGGCAAATGCTGAAGATTTATGGCTGACTAAGTTTTCAGATGATTGCAGGCTGGGGGTTATCATCAACTCCCCTGCAGACACTATCATTTTTCAAGAAGGCCTATCTCTGACTAACAAATGGTGCTGAAGACAAGGTCTTAACTCAATGCTATGAAATGCACAATTGTATCCTTTGGGAAGTCAACCATCCCAGCTAATTACCATGTTGATGATACATCCCTAAGAGTCGACCTAGTGGTCAGGGATCTGGGTACGCATGTAAACAGTAGCCTTAACTTCGACCACCATATGGCCACAGTGGTGAGGAAATCCTTTTATGTTGCACAAGTTATAAGTAAGGGCATGGCATCTAGGTCGAAAGAGCTCATTATTGCACTGTACTCCACACTTATCAGACCAATTATAGAGTACAATGCCCCCTTTCGGTATGTACCTGGCCAAGCATGTGCAGCAACTAGAGCAACCTCAGAGGTTCCTTATAAAAATAGTACAAGGTGTAGTAAACCTGCCTTATGCAGAGTGCCTTAAAGCCCTTTCCCCTCTACACATTCTCCTATAGACTGCTGAGGGGTGATGTATGCCTGGCTTACAAGGCATCCACAAACCCCAAACTTATGAATCAGCATATATTCATAAGCCAATGAGTAACAGAAATACAAAGTCTAGGGACCTGAATTTTGCCTGTGACTCAAACAGAACATGCTGGAGAGACAGATATGTGTCCTAGAGACTGCCCTTTCTGTGGAACAGGCTTCCCATCCATGTGAAGCTGAGTTTGTCTATTGCCCAGTTTAAGCACAACCTAGACCAGTGGATGGGGAATAGGAAATTTACACCAGACCTGGCACCCATATCCTTTATGGACAGAGGTAGCTTATAAATGCCTGGCTCTCAGTGTCTTACTTAGATACAGGATGTCATTATTCTTTCAGAAAAACATGGATAGAATTAGAGAATCCCCCTGGGTTATTAGCCTAGCAACACTATATGAATCTATGAACTGATGTTTCTTTAGAGCTTCTCTAAACGTTGTTATATTGTACATCTACTGTTTCTTAGAGCTTTTCTCCCCATTGTACTCAATCAGACTTTCATAGTAAACAAAAGCAAATAAATAAATAAATTAATAATAAATTAATGACAGTGGAGTTCCTTGTGTATAAACAAACTTACTGCCACAGACAAACTTGCCCTGTCTTCTCATGTAGTGATGCTGGTGTGCACCCACCAATGGGAACTTAAAATCGCCAGTTTCCCTTATTACCAAAATGGTAATGATCTCTGATTTTCTGTCATGTATGAGTGAAGCATTTTTAAGAATCTCTTTTAGACATGACAGCAAACCTCATCTGAGCAGTGAAGGATACCTTTGCTAGGTATACCTTAGAAAGTAGCTAGTGCCTGAGCTATGTAGTACTGGAGTGTCATACAGCACCCTCCACCCCAGGCACAAAAGGACATAGTGCACATTGGTGTACAATGCACTCGTATGAACAGATCAAGAAACTAGGATGCATGTTGTATGTTTCTACTGACAGCCACCATGCATGTTGACAAATCAGTGATATATCACACAAAGTGTGTGTAATATTTGTCTGCAGCAAAAAACTGTCTTTCAATAACAGGGCCTGAATAAGATTATTTCTGTGGAAATGGAGTACTGGGAAACATAAAGTGTACAATTTTCATGCATGTGTACAAGTAGAGAATAACTTCATGGTGGTTATACTGCTCTCTTGTTAATGTTGATCAAGGTAATATTTGCTGGTCAAACCAACGTGCTTTATATTTGAAAAGATCCTCAGTAAATATTATAACTAAATTTTAATGTGATAATGCTGAGTACTTTATTGATAAGTATTGCAGTTTTTGTACAGTACAGAATGACTTTGGTCATATATATATATATATATGGTTCTACCTGACTTCGTCGACAGCGCAGAAGACCGACATCGGAATCCGGAGCTCCAGAAGATCGAAAGTGAAGAAGACCGACGCGAATCGCGAGTGGCAGAACATCGACAATGCAGAAGACCGACACGACGGATGACAACACCAACGCCGAGGATGCCGACATGGGGAAAGGCTGTGTGAGTATGCGGTAGTGACGGACGTTAGGGTGCGAGGCAGGTAAGTGTGGAGATTGACGGTCTGTGGGGATAGGGGTGGGTTAAGTGAGTTAGGGTTAGGGAGCGATAGGGGTGGGTTAAGTGAGTTAGGGTTAGGGAGCGATAGGGGTGGGTTAAGTGAGTTAGGGTTAGGAGTCGATAGGGTGGGTTAAGTGAGTTAGGTTAGGAGACAGGGCGGTTAAGTGAGTTAGGGTTAGGGCGGGTAGGTGTGCGATAGTGACGGACCTTAGGGTTAGGGTAAGTACTAGTGTGGGCTTGTAAGGATTTTGGTGTGCTTGTGTTGTGTGTGTGGTTTGTGGAATGGGGATGTGTTTTGTTTTTAATTGTTATTGTGGTGTGTGCAGTGTATGGGGTTTCGTGTTTGTGTACCGCCGGTTATTTCGTTGTCGGTTATGTGTGGTTTCGTGTTTATGGACTGTCGAATATGTGGTGTCGGTGATGTGGTTGTCGGTGTTGTGTGGTTTCGACTATGTCAGGTAGAACCATATATATATATATATATATATATATATATATATATATATATATATATATATATATACGGGTTCACTTTATAATTTCGAAATACTGAAATCCTGAATTTCAGTATTTCTAAATCATAAAGTCGAAGAATCAAAATTGCGAAAGTGCATAATTGCAAATTCGAATATCTCAAATTCACTGTTATGGAGTACGGTACGTGGTGTGTGGTGTTAGGAGTGTATCGTGGTTCATGTCGTGTATGGATGTAGGTGCAATTGAAGGTAAGTGAGTGCTTTGTAAGGTTTTTGTATGGGAGTGTGAGTGTGTCTGAATGTGTGTAAGTGTTGGATGTGTTGATGTTTGTATATGTGTGATGTTTGTGCGTGTGCGAGAGACTGTGAAATGTGTGGGTGTGAGTTTTCTTTATGTGTCATTGCGATCTCAGAGTTAGTATATATAAGTAGGGGTGTGTGTGTGGGGGGTGCAGCCCCCCCATGTGGGGGATGCAGGGGGGCTTGTCCCCCTGCTTACATGTAGTGTAGGTTTGTTTGTTTGTGTTTTTGTGTTTGTGTGTGTTTTTTTTTGTTGTAGTGTGAGTTGGACGGTGTATGTGTTGTGTGGTGTATGATGTGTATGTGTTCGTGATTGTGTGTTTTGTGATTGTGAGCTTTCGGGATTTTGGACGTTCAACTTTATGATTTCGAAATGCTGAAATTCGGGATTTTAGTCTTTGAAATTATAAAAGTGAATCCATATATATATATATATATATATATATATATATATATATATATATATGTATGTATATATATATATATATATATATATATATATATATATATATATATATACAAAAAAAAAAAAATATTATAAAAAAAAAAAAAAAAAAAAAAAAAAAAAAAAAAAAAATATTTTTTTAATATTATTTAATATACCCCAAAAAATTTTAAAAAAAATTAACCCCCTTTTTCCCAAAACACCAAACACCCCCACCCCCACCCCCAACCCCCCCCACCCCACACACACCCCAAAAACACACACCAACCCCACCCCCAAAGTTCAATAAGAAACCTTACCAGCTTCAACAAAGACACTTACTTTTAGACCCTGAAACATTGTAATTGGACCCCACCAATAACTTCCACTAGATGATGCTCTTTCTTATACTTTAATACCATTTTTTTTATATATTTTAAACCAATTGGCACCTCTAGGATATGACGAGTCAAAGTGATAACTGTACCTAGCCTTACAAAAAACAAAATTAATAATGGAAAGTGGGATAATATTTAGATAAATAATTGCAAACACAAAAACAAATTACCAAACTGCTGACACCTAAGAGAAATCTTACAAAAAGCATGCTCTTTTAGACAAAGTATTATACAACAACACAGTCAATATAGCTAATAATCCCTTCTTTTCTAATCTACTATAATCAGTCTCCTAAGTTGAAATACCATTACACCTAACCCTCTTCAGTGAAACTAACACCAATATAGACAGGTGAATACTAGGCTACTTTGTCTTTAGGGCTATTTTAAGCCCTAGTAGATAATCCGTATCAGAATCAAACCCTGTCTCTGGTGAGACCTTAACCATTATACCAACCCAACAGCACTTTCTTGCAGAGTCTGGAATTAGCTTAGAGACTACATGAAGGACATCACATATCCTCTTGTAGGATTCAATATTAGACACTTTATAGCTTGCTACCTTTTACATCTGTCAACAGACTGCCAACCATACCTCCTCCTTCACAATTAAGTTCTTATTTGAACCAGTTCCAATTACTGCGTAATAAAGAGATACTTGAACAAACCTTAAAAAAAAAAAAACACCTACCATTTTAGCAGTAGATATTGTCTCCTGGGCCAGAACATCCTCAGATTAGATAGCAGATGTAATAAGTGTACCCAGTGATCCTTACAAGACTGCTAAGCATTCTGAAATATGGGAAAACCTTTTGCATTTATAGTTAGGCATAAAGTGCGGTTAAGCTCTACTTAACTTCCTCATACAATCTTATCTTATTACAATACTCCCTCCACTCTCTAAAAAACTAGAAAGATGCATTCATCATCAAAAACTAAACTTTCTATACAAAAACACTAACTCCCCCTCACAGCATGGCTTTGGCCCCAACTCTAAAAGTAAGTACTAGAACTGCCTACTACACTTTTGGACAAGTTAACTGTAAAATAGGAAATATAGGTAACCCTTTCTCTCCACCATATTTCCTAGGACCTCCTCAAAGGTGTTTAATACTTATCCTTAACAAGCTCTTATGCAATTAGGACTCAAGCAGCATTGCCATCAAATGGTTTTCTCAGTTTACCTTTCAGCCGATCCTAATGACAAAATGGTGATTCCTACTGTATCAACAGCTTGTTGCATAAAAGCCAGATGTACAACAGTGGTCAATAGACTTAACTTCTTTGTCTGCTTAGGACACAACACTGTTTCCAACTCTCCAAACCAATCACTCAGTACTCCTTCTCTTTTAAGACCAGGCTGGGAGCAATCCCAACTACTCCTGAATCCCCAAAAAAACTAAAGTAACTCAAATTTACCATTTCCAGTAACCTCCTACCATCTAGCACTGCCACTAAATAGTATTTTCTAACAACACCAAAATATAGTAAGTTAAAACACCATCTTACTGGCTGTTGCCATATTTTATCAACAACAATAAGTTAAATTTGGCTCCCAGCATATAATTTCTGTTATCAAAAATACTCACTGTAAATTAAGGCTACTTCTAAGCGACATTTATCACTGACCCACATGAAAATTAACTGTGACATCTTTCTTACCTTACTTCCAAGCCTAGTACTTTATATATCTAAATTTCATCTAATCTTCAGACTACAGTGTGAGACAGTCTGTTTCATATTAAAATATGTAAATCTTGCACCCCAACATCCCAAACTAAACTCATCATTCCCATTTTCTTGTAGAATCTGAATTAAGCTTAGGACTGGCACTACAGCACATAGTGGACACAGCTCTTACAATAAGTGTTGGCACATAAAATACTTTGAAAAATATCCTCTCTATGAATCAGTGTCATCAGCAACACAAATAAAATTGAGAACAAGCCTAAAAAGGAACCTCGATTTTATCGAAGGACCAATACCAAACTGAATCCCAAAAATCTAGTAACTCAAGCATGTGTGGGACTCCATACTCCCAGTATGCACAGCTGAACTATGGAATAGCATTCCATTTACATATCAGGCAAATAAACAATCTCCCGCTTTTTGTTCCAAAACTCCAAACTGCATCTAAATCAAACTGGAATTTGCAAATGTCTTGACTCTCCAGGTTAACATACTCCTGTAAAATACTTCAATTTCCATCTCTTCCCTTACTAAACCAATTCTTCTCAACTGGCTCTTGGTTTTACTTGAAGTGAGTTTATTACTTCCTTCCTATGGAGAAGTCGTTTATGTTTCATAGCCACTATTTTTCTTTTATTAACTCTACAATTAAGCATGATTAGTGATGCAAATCACCTTTACTTTAGCTTACCAAAACTTTGATACCCTCTGTTGCTTAGTGATAATATTACATTTGCGCTGATAATTTCCTGCCTTAGCTGTGTCTAAGAATATGCACCAATGTCACTTCTTAAAACTTGCTACACTTTATATCTTTGTGAAATATTTTCTCTCTCATCTCTATTCAATTTTAATGAATTTCATTATTTTGAACATGAGCAGTCCAATGGAAAATCCTCCTGCATACCAATCCCCAACCAATACTGGGAACAGGTCATCACCCACTTCCAAGGCCAAAAATACATGTAGTACTGGAGGTCATACAGCACCCTCCACCGTAGGTAAGTTGCAAGGAGCATAGTGCACATTGGTGTAAGGAATGCACTCGTATGAACAGATCAAGGTAAACTAGGGATGCATGTTGTATGTTCTGCCGAGAGCCACCATGCATGTATGACTAAATCAGTGATATATCACACACAAAGTGTGTGTAATATTTGTCTGCAGCAAAAAACTGTCTTCAAATAATAACAGGGCCTTGAATAAGATTATTTCCTGTGGAAATAGGTGCTAGGAAACATAAAGTGTACAATTTTCATGCATGTTGTACAAGGAGAGAATAACTACATGGGTGTGGTTATACTGCTCTCTGTTAATGTGTTGATCAAGAGTAATATTTGCTGGTCAAACCAACGCGCATTATATTTCCTGAAAAGATCCCCAGTAATTGATATTATATAAATCTAAATTTTAATGTGATAATGCTGAGTGTTTATTGATAAGTATTGCAGCTCTTTTGTACCAATACAGAATTATTTTGATCATATATATATATATATATATATATATATATATATATATATATATATATATATATATATATATATATATATATATATATATACGGGTTCACTTTATAATTTCGAAATACTGAAATCTCGAATTTCAGTATTTCTAAATCATAAAGTCGAAGAATCAAAATAACGAAAGTGCATAATCGCAAATTCAAATATCTCAAATTCACAGTTATTGCTTATGGTACGTGGCGTGTGGTGTTAGGAGTGTATCGTGGTTCGTGTCGTGTATGGATGTAGGTGCAGTTGAAGGTAAGTGAGTGCTTTGTAAGGGTTTTGTATGGGAGTGTGAGTGTGTCTGAATGTGTGTAAGTGTTGGATGTGTTGATGTTTGTATATGTGTGATGTTTGTGCATGTGCGAGGGACTGTGAAAAGTGTAGGCGTGAGTTTTCTTTATGTGTCATTGCGATCTCAGAGTTAGTATATATAAGTAGGGGGGTGTGTGTGGGGGGTGCAGCCCCCCCATGTGGGGGATGCAGGGGGGCTTGTCCCCTCCCACATGTAGTGTAGGTTTGTTTGTTTGTGTTTTTGTGTTTGTGTGTGTTTTTTTTGTTGTAGTGTGAGTTGGACGATGTATGTGTTGTGTGGTGTATGATGTGTATGTGTTAAGTGATTGTGCGTTTTTTTGTGATTGTGTCCAGGGATTTTGGAGGACGTTCAACTTTATGATTTCGAAATACTGAAATTCGGGATTTTAGTCTTTTGAAATTATAAAGTGAATCTATATATATATATATATATATATATATATATATATATATATATATATATATATGTATATATATATATATATATATATATATATATATATATATATATATACATATATATATATATATATATATATATATATATATATATATATATACATACATACACACACACACACACACACACACACACACACACACACACACACACACACACACACACACACACACACACACACACAAGTAATTGTCCCTGAGTCAAAATCAACTCATGGTGACTGTATGGGACGACTCCATAAGGTTTTCGTGGCATATTACTGAAGTATACTGCTGCTACCCAGTTGATCCCCCAGCCAGGTTTTCAAACCCAAATCTACCAGTCGGTAATCCTGCACTTTAACCTCTATACTATCAGGCCAGAGAGTCATCCATCCATTCCTCTATTCACCCACAACCTCTTTTTCCCACTTTTCTTTATCCATTTTTTCGGACATGGGGTCAGGGTGTCACTTCAGCAGTGACAATCATCTACAGCCAATGCTCACACCGCCAGGTGGGACACAGTATGTATGTGTGTGTGTGTGTGTGTGTGTGTGTGTGTGTGTGTGTGTGTGTGTGTGTGTGTGTGTGAGTGTGTGTGTGTGTGTGTGTGTGCATGTATATACCTTACCTGCTGGTCAACTCCTCTATTCCTTCATCATCACCAAACTATGGAACTCACTTCCATCTTCTATAAGAAACACAGGCAACACCACCACCTTCAAACAATACTGAAAAATCATCTCAACTCTTCCTGGCTATGTTCCTGCTCTATAACCTACCCTATTCACTCTCCTTATATGATTACTAAACTCCAATGTCTCTTGCTACTAGTGACTGATGATACTTTCTCCATATTTATTTTTTATTTTTATCTTCACTTGTTGATACTGGTACAATAATACTGATTATACCATGACCCCCCCCATTATTATTCCAAAACGTGCACGCTGATTGGCCAGCGTGCATGTTGTATCGACTTATACTATGGAAAAAGGTCCGGTCGCCCGGACTTTTTCCATTAGTATAAGTCTTTTTTTAAAACACTGTCTCGCTATGTTAAAAGAGTTTAACATAGCGACACAGTTTTAAAAACAGCGGAGATCTCCGTTGCTTTTGCTGTCTCGCTATGTTAAAGGAGTTTAACATAAGCACAGTGTAAAAAGCAACAGAGATCTTGCTTTCTCCGTTGCTTTTTTTTAAACCTGTCTCACTATGTTAAATGGGTTTAACATAGCGAGACAGCTTTAAAATAAGCAACGGAATTAATTGAATTCTGCTTTACTGTATATTTTCTGTATATATTACTGTAATCAAACAAACTAGATTCCTGCTTTTATGTATATATATTCTGTATAGGTTACTGTATTTACTATCTGTAACACTGTTTCGACTTCTGTAGCAATTAATGTTTATATTTTTTTCTGTATCTATGTTGTTGTTGGAGCTTTTGTCTCAGGGCCTCCACTGAAAATGGGCTCTTTTAGGCCCAGTAGACTTTCCTGATAAACAAACACAATAAGTAAATAAATAAATAAATAAATAAATAAATAAATAAATACCAAAAACAAAATATATATATATATATATATATATATATATATATATATATATATATATATATATATGTATGTATAGTCATATATATATATATATATATATATATATATATATATATATATATATATATATATTATGTATGTATAGTCATCCTTCCATCCACAACCCCTTTTCACATTTTTTACACATGGGGGTTAGGGTGTCACTTCAACAATGACAATCATCTAGAGCCAAGGTTCTCACACACGCACTCGCGCACACACACACACACACACACACACACACACACACACACACACACACACACACACACACACACACACACACACTGAAAGAGAGAGAGAGGAGAAGTTCATATCCTGTGCATTGATTAAAATAACCTAATGATTTGTTGAACCCTGTTGTACCTAGTTACAGACTAGGTATGGGCAAAAATATATCTCAGATTAATGCTCTGAGAATACAGACGGTTAAGAAATGTATAATACAGTCCTTTCATAATTATATCAAGTGCATTGGAAGGATGGAGTTATCCTCATGGCTTGGGGCCAGCCATCATATAGAGTAGATCTGGTACAGGTATCTAACTTTACAAAGCATCATTAATCTGCATGCTGAGAAAACATTAAAGTAAAGGGTCTAGCACCTATTTAAGTGAGTGATAATTTCAACGGGGACACAGTGGCGTAACTACGAGAGGCGAAGTGAGGCAATTGCCTCAGGGCGCCAAGCAGCAGGGGGGCGCTTTGGGCCGACGGATGTTGTCACGGATTGTACTTTGCTTATTTAGTAAATGTCCATCATCCGGTGGTAAGAATCCCAGTCTGCAGCCCTCCCACCTAGAAAAAAAAAACAAGAAAAAAAATCCGTGAAACAAAAATTTCATTCAGACTGCCTTTATCGGCAGTCTGAATGCAGAGAAACGGGTACCCAGCAACCTGTGCTTTAGGATACCCAGACATCTGTGCGGTCAACTACCGCACAGAACAGAGGAGCTCCGAACTGCTTCCCTTGCAGTCAGGGTCAATGAGGAGTGAGCTGAGAGCTCTCTCTCAGCTCTCGCGGGAATTTCATTGCGCGGGTGTCGTGTAGAGCGATCAGGGTTTCAGACATGGTCGGACGGTTGCTGGCTTCGTTTCTTTTGGCTGGATTATGAGGTTTAGGAGGGAACTCTTGCTCTGCAGAGTGATATCCCTCTTGCATTTGGTTTATTTACACACAAGGGGAAACAAATGTAGGCGTGAGAGACGTGTTACTGCTACAGTTAACAAAAGTTGAAACAGAGATCTATAGATGACTGAGAGAAAACATTACATCAGTGGCCAGCAGTTGTATCCAGTTCCAGAAGGTGTTAAACCCAACCAAGGTAATTCTGCTACTGTTGTTGACTGAATGATGTCTCTTTTTTTATCAAATGTGATTTGATTGATTTAAAAAAGCAAAACAGGAACAGTTCTGTTAAAAAGTGCTAGCTGATGAAGGAAGATTATTATTACCAATGTTTTGTAATCTGTCATATGCATACCTTACAAACACTGAAATATAATTCAATGAAATGGAACTATTCAAAACTAGAGAAGAGCTTCAAGACAGGAATTAATTTGACTAAGCAAGTAAGTTAACAATAGATGTGCTGTAAATATAACAGAAGCATAAGTAATTTACTGAGTTTCCCATAAAGCTTTTCAGTGACAGAATCTGCTCATACTGGTGTGTGATAGGTAACCACACTCCTCAAAAGCCAAGCAGCACCAGAGTTTGTAGCTGCAAGTTAGCATAATAGTCTCACTGCCATAGTGAGTCACTCAACAATGACAAGGAGTACACATGTACTCCCCTCAGGATGGTCTAGAATATTTTTTTAAATGTTTTTTAATTGGTCCCTGCTTCTGGTGAATTTCCACTTTGTATCATTCAATATGTAGTTATGTATTATTTGCACATAGTTATGGTTTAATACATTTATTACATTTTATGCTTTATGGCTGTCAACTCAGCATTGTATAATGGCATTCCGGATGTGGTATTTTATTATTGTCACAGAGTCATTGTTTTGTGTAGTTGCCAAGTTTGTGTGTGAGAGTTATTGTATTCCTTGTGCTGAATTGGGTGCACCTAGCCATCTGGAAGGCACCACTGGGTATTTTGTTTGGTTTTACTGCATTTTATATATATATATATATATATATATATATATATATATATATATATATATATATATATATATATACATATATACATATATATATATATACACATACATATATATATATATATATATATATATATATATATATATATATATATATATACATATATATATACACATACATATATATCAGAGATATATTTTGTGATGATCAGAATACTAGGTTATAAGGGGCCACAAATACGTTCATATTTTATTTGGCTCAACTTTATTTCATTTCACAAAGCCTCTTATAGGTTTCTTGTTGTACTGAAAGAATAATGGCTTGTAGTACTGTATTGCAGGTGAGTGGCCATGGTGGTGCAGTGGTTAGCATTGTCGCCTCATAGCAAGAGGTTCTCCTGTTTGATCCTTGGCTGGGGTGCCTTCTGTGCAGAGTCTGCATGTTCTCCCTGTGGTTGGCATGGGTTTCCTCCGGGTGCTTCTGTTTCCTCCCACATCACTTTGAGTATGTTAAGTATAGGTTTTCCATAGTTACTATTTCCCAGTAAAGTGTGGTGGAATGGCATTGTTTGCTGGATTTTTGATTACCTCTTTTATATGGTCCAGGATAGTTTGTTTTAGAATCCAACCATTCTGTATTATGACTTGTGCATATATATAAAATTATATGATGAAGTCTCAAAATTCACTTATTTATTAATGAATTACTTAATTAATTACATTTGTTAACTGGGAAAGTCTGACGGGGCTAGGAGCCCATTTTTAGCAGAGGAAAGCTCCAAAAGACAGTACAATTATATTGTTTTGAATATGAACAGCAGTATTCAGTCTACAGTATTGATTATGAACATTAAAAAAACACTCAATATAGTACAGAATTTAGGATAGCACAAAAACATAGTATATACAAATTTCATATTGCATGTATAACATCACATTCATAAAGTAGTTTTATAATTAGACAAACACAAATAGATGTATAGAATTGTCAGACCCATATAGACCAAAATATAATACATTTAAAAGCAAGCCACCCTGGTGGTCCACCAATTAAAATTAAATCTTCAGTAAAAGAAAAACTTGTTGACCTTAAGTTGCTTCAGTTATTTCTTACAATATTAAGATATAAAACAAGTCTTTAATGCAACTATTAGTAGGAAGTTATAAAGCATTTTTTGTGCTACTATATGTGATTTCTTTGGCTTCGGTCATCTCGATGGCTTGGGTACCCGGGGGGGGGGGGGGATGTTGGGGCACCTAGGAAAAGTTTGCCTCAGGGCGCTTCTAACGTAGTTACGCCACTGCGGGGACAGACATACCAATCTTACTGTTTTTTTTATAAATCATGTTGCCCATTATTATCACACCCTGACTTTTACCTGGGGCATCAGAACTTCACTTGCACTAATAAGTAAGGCTTATATACTGTGTGTAAATATCCTGGATAAGTAAACCTTGGGAACTCCAAGCTTGGAAACAGAAGTTTCCTGATTTCAGCTTTACAAATTGATTGATGTAGCAGTGCGGCTACTAAATGGAATATCTGCAGATATAAGTGATCCTAGTGCAGAGGTAATTCAAGGAAGTTTTCTTGCACCATTTAAAGTGCAGATGTAAGTGATCCTAGGGCAAATGTAATTCTGGGAAGTTACCTGCACAAATAACTACAAATATAAGTGATTCTACAGCAGAGGTAATTCAAGGAAGTTACCTCCACACTTTAAGTTGCAGATATAAGTGATCCTAGGGCAGTGGTAATTCAAGGAAGTTACCTGCACAAACTATAGATATAAGTGATTCTAGGGTAGAGGTAATTCAGAGACGTTACTGTACAAAGAACTGCAAATGCAGCTGTTCCCAGGATGGATATAATTCAATGAAGTTACTTGTATAAAGTAATACAGAATTGGCTTGTTCCAGGGTGAAGGTGATTTAAAGACTTTACCTGCACAAAGCCCTGTAGATCTGGATGTCCCCTGGATGAAGGTAATTCAGTGGTGGCACTTGCACTAACAGTGCACTATAGAACTGCACACCTAGAAATAATGCTTCTGACCATGAAGCAATGTATGTGTTACTGAAAGCATACAGCAGATGAATCATCCCTGTTTGGCACTGCAGTAGCACAACTAGTCACTACTGGAAGCATGCTTGTTTCTTGTTTTACATGTCTCATCTCATGGCTTAAATCATCCTCCATGTTTATGCCAGACTGAAAAACCCAATGTTATTAAACTGGAGTGCTTGGACTCTAAAATTTTATATATAATGCTCCTCTTCATTTTTTAATAGAATCATCCTTAAATATGGATTGTTGTTAAACAACACCTGAAAAATCATTGCCCCAGGAATGAAGCAGGGAAGTCCTAGCTGATGACATAACAGTGCCTGCTGGGAATTCACTGTCAGCTTTTCTGCAGATTATCCTGTTCTCTCTCAACTAGTAAGTGATTATATATGCATTGTGTTAACAAATTTATTAATAACGTAGTTTGCATTTGAAAGTTAATGTCACTCAGTGTGTGGTGTATAGCAATGTAGTGAACCATGATGTTTATGCCAGTATATGTCATCACAATGCTGTAATAGTCTGCTAGGTATGATAGGATACAAAACTGGACTATTACATTGGGATGGTGTTGCTTTACAATCACTCTGTTGTTACAGAGCATTTTTATGCAATATATTATTCAATCCCCCCATGTGTTTTATTAGGCTGGGCTTCCATCTGGAAAGGATCATGGCTTCAAGCAGCTGAGGCCATTATCTAAGTAAATAAATAAATGTGAAGAGGGCAGCCAGAGATCTGTGAATTTTAACATTTTTCTACTTGGATTCAACAAATTTGAAGAGGCAGTGACTTCACAGTAAACATATAAACAGAATGAGACTCAAAGTGTGAAACACTCCCTTTGTCAAGGTTAAGTGAAACTAGAAATGCCATTATTTCTTGCTCAAGCGAATTCTCACAGATCCAGAGACTCTATTCATCCACTTGTGAAGTCATCTGTCTATCATTTCCATGCCTGGCACAATGAAGCTATGGCATTCTGGAAACAGTAGTTTAATTTCTTTCTAATGAGTATCCTTTTAAAATGATCATGCATGAAAAGAAGGCCATCATTTGTTACTTTTGCTGTGGTTGTAGAACAATCTAGAACAAGCCATGCTGAAAGTTTTACCCTCCATAAGTAACAGTCCTGTGAGAACACATGTGCATGGGCATCTTACTCTCTAGGACCTTGTTAAATTTTCTTCTTGCCACTAAACCTGGAAATTCTGTAATTCAGAAAAATGAGTCTCATTTCATATTGAAAAGCTATATTTGTCATGCTAGATGTGCACAACTGCAACAATGCAACTGACATTTGCTACACCTTTTTTTTTTTAATTTTATAGGATAATTATTTCTGTGAGTACTTTGACCTGATGTAGTTTAATTTAATGAATGGCGATCTCTCTCTCTCTCTCTCTCTCTCCATAGTACCATAGGTGGATGCTACAACAGTGAGCTAGTAAACAGAGAATTTGGAATTCAGAAAGTTATCAGGTTTTTGTTGGGCTCCTAGACTAATCCATTTTCAATGACCTTTGTCTACAGATACAGTGTTATGATTAGTGCATGCCTGCCTTTCCTATTTGCACTTTTACAAATGAATGCCAGCAAGAAGACAAGCTGCAAACTGCTGGTGATATTCATTTTTTTAATACAGAGCATCACATTATTTACTGAAAGCCTGCAGGATAAAAAGAAGTACTCACTGAAGCCAAAATTAACAAACTAACACCATCACTGCTCACTAAAATGAAAAGTCAACAACAACAAAAAATTCAAAGAAAGAAATGTTCACAGCATTGCATGTCAGGACACTTGAAGACTTCCTCTTTGCTGGCGGAATGATGTATGCAGACACGTTTGCTGTCAAGTTGTCAAGTATTACCATGTATGGTGAATACTCAGCGTAAAGGAACTGCAAACTGACACCATGGAAGAAAAAAGGATGTAGTGGTAGTATTGGTGATTGTATGAAACACATTACAGATATTTACTATGGTACCTTATAAGGGAACTGTAATGCTGAGCTTTACTAGAAAAGTGAGTACAAAGCAATATCAGCTGAGTACAAAGTATCAGATAGAGAACTGTATAATTCTTACAAACATCACAGATGGCTAACATGAAGTGTTTTCATATAGATCCAGAAGCAGTATATTGTAATAGCATTTTTGTGCAGCAGAATTCAGTTTCCTTTGTACCACACTCAAAATAATTATTGTCTTAAAAATACATAGGCAAGTGTATGTTGTGCATTTAGTCTTGAAGCTGCAGCTTCTGCAAAGGTCTTACTCTTAAACTGGAATCAAAGTGTAACAATGTATTTCCTCATATCCCTAAAATGACCTGCACCCAATTAGTATATCAATACCTCAAATATTTATAGTGTCATCCTTGCAGTTCTTACTACACAGTCTTATGCAATGACATGACACAGCACTAGGGAGCAAAAGCTATCCTGCCCACCAACCCAGTGATAATATGTTTTCAAAGACAAGATACTAGCATTTTACACTATATCACTTAGTAGTTTGGAGAGGGTGCCCCATGACTGTGCACTCTTGAGGGTGTATTAAGATTAAGAAACATTTCCAGGGAATAACATTAATAACTACACAATGGCTGATGCAAGTTGGAACTTAAATGTGGGGTATTACAAAGAGTACAGTCCCTTCTTAGGTGAGTGGCATGACTCCCATAAAGCCAGTTCATGAAAGAGACAAAAATGGAAAGTAAAAAAGGAAATCACTAAATAATAGTTTCCATCCAGGTGCGAGCAACCTGGTTTGTGCAAAGAATCTGCACTGCAACTACCCATAGCTCTAGGACTATGAGTATTCACGGGTATGTATTCCTTCTATAAAGCAGGTTGTATATTCTTTCTTGTTAGGTGACCCCAGGTAGCGATAAAACTGACAGCACTGGAAGGAAAGGGCATTGTTTCTATATATGCTCTTGGTATGTGGTACCTCCTGTAATGTGCTCTAATAAAATATGTACACTGACATTGAAACTAAAATGTTTATAATTGTAATTCCACTTTCTTTTTTCTGTCCTACTACCTTCTCAGAAGGGTTGGGGGTAAAGCTCTCAACCATTACCTCCAGAATTAGGGATATGGCAGAATAAATTATTAGGTAAAATGGCCCCATAATAGAGGCACTTTTTACATTCTATACTATTCTATGAGCTTAGAAGCTCTCAGAACAGTAAGGCTGGAGGAGAATTTTGAGACAAAATGAGGGATCTCCCTAAAAAATAGGGACAGATGAGAGATATGGTCAGGAGGGTCTATTAGACTTATGAAGAAATGAACTCCGGAAATCTAGCAAATGCTCATTCTGCTGTTTTGAATGAACTTTGATTGGATTTTATTAGTAATGGATAGTGGGAAAGTAGCATCTGAAGTGCTATATACTAAAAAAATAAATAAATAAATACATTTTTATGTTGTGGTTTCAGGCTTACATAAGCTAACAAGTACATGTTGCTTCAATTTCATAAAGACCAGTTTTTGTTTTTTTTTTTTGCTCATAC
Source organism: Protopterus annectens (assembly GCF_019279795.1). Taxonomy (NCBI): domain Eukaryota; kingdom Metazoa; phylum Chordata; order Ceratodontiformes; family Protopteridae; genus Protopterus; species Protopterus annectens. Next base: position 1,949,132,252 of record NC_056741.1, read on the forward strand.
TGGTTATCTCAGTATATTCTGACTGTACTGAAACCCTACCCATGCTGATAGTGGACTCTTCTTTTTTTTTTGGTGCATGACTACATGAATTTTAACCAATATTTCCCTTGTAGTCAAGTGAATAGTCTAAATGTTACTTCCACCGTTAGATGTTCCTCACCTTGTTTAGCCTGTGTTTTATGAGCAATGTTTTCATTGTAACTCTTCAATCACATATGACATGACTGTCCTTTTAATACAGCCTAGATCAGGGGTGTCCAACCTTTTCAGTTGCAAGGGCCGCATTGAGTCAACAGAAATGGTTGGGTGCCGCAAACAGCAAGTGAGGACCAAAAAGGTCTCTCACATAAACTGAAGAGCAAAAAAAAAAAAAAAAAAAAAAAAAAAGGCTCTCACATTACTGAAGAGCAAAAAAAACCCCCAGGTATCTAGGTATATACGGACTAATCAAATGAAAAAAGCTAATATCATGGATGAGAATCGCCTGACTACTGCTCTGCACACTACTACTTGGTCAGTGCATTTTTGTGTGTTAGAGTTTTACTATAGTAATAAAACTGCCTTTTAGCCACTTTTAATACTTACAGCTATCCACCCTTCAGCACAGTACCCTTTCTAGTGAATACATAATGTAAAGGACTCTACTGTCAGGTGGCAAAGTTATTATAAATCAAAAGACAAAAGTCTCAAATGAGACAGTATTCTCATTCACTTATTCTGCATTCCTCCATGTTTGTCAACAGCGCAGCCCCAAACATACTATTGTACCAGTCGAGCCTCAGTTATGGATAAATACTTAGTTTATTTAGTTAGTTTATACTTGTTACGGAGAACATTTCACACCACCTCACTGTAATGTCATCTCTGATCAGGTCAAACCATAAAGCCGTCGCCTTTGAAATAAAAAATAAAACCCAGGATCCTAGCTAACTCCAAAACCTTTAAGAAGAATTCTAAGGTGAATTTCCTACTATTAAGTGATGCCAGCAAAACTTCAAGTCTCCAAACCACGAGAACCCCACTGCCTATGTAGAATTATTCACAAAACCCAAAATAATCTTATAAATAGCCATACAGAAACAGCTGTACCTACCCAAAAGAGGCACAGGACAATCTCAAAAATATAAGCCACCTTGGTGGAATCCTAACATCAATAAGTTGCTCAACAGAAGAAAGATAATTGTGGTAAAAATTAGGATGTGCTTTGACCAGCAAGAATAATGTCCTTCATCAATCTAGTACAGGCAATTCACTGAATAGGTTTACTCAAATGTGTTGCACATTACATTAACTATTGGTGGAGTACTAGGAGCGGTCTGCTATATTTCTGCAGTTCACCTAAAAATCCACATCATAACCGTTGATTTTTTATGTAATATAAAATCTCCACAGCTGGAGAAAAAAAAAAGTAAAGAAGTCAAGCAGAGAGGTCACTACCCAACACACAAAAACAGAATTATAACTTAATATTTTATTTAAGACAGCTAACAATACAGCAGTGCAGCAGCCACAGTCCCCAGTGTTTATGAAGAGAGCAGTGTCCAAACTGGATAATGAAGTGCAAGTTACTGTTCCTGAATAAAGACAAAATTATGTCAATATTATGCAAAAAGCAGCTATAGAAGTCATGGACTGTACTTTAATGTCAGTAAAACTCAAGCTACATTCCTACACACTGGTGAACAATTTTCATGAAAAGAATTCTTATCATCCCTAATTCACAAAGAAAGCCACACTTTTATGTCAAAATGCAAATTCTCTAGTCTAGAACCAGCCAATTAAAGTCACTTAAGTGACAGCTGTGCAGGACCAGATGCACACTGAAGCTTCAGAAACACAAATGTGTTAACTTCTTATTAACCTACAGAAGTCTATACAAGAATAACAAGAATGAAGTATTTTATTCTATCTTAAACATAAGCTCAACATCAACTGGGAATTAAGGAAGCATGCCTTGTAATGCTCTTTGCACTGACCCAATACTCTGACCCTGCAATACTATCATACAAGGAAAATTTGCACAGTTAAAACAATGTGTACAGCCATGAGCCATCTTTCAAAAAATCATGATCCTGCTGATCTCCGCATAGTAGGATGAACAAGAATCCTGCAGTGAAGAAACTGGCTACTTTAGGTTACTTTCCTTAGTCATGCGGCCAGAGATGAGCGGTCAACACAGTCAGAGAGACAGTTTACTCCAGACAGGCTACTCACCCCTCTGCAGACGTTTCTCTTCATTTGCTGCTGCCACGACCCCCGGCGCAGATGGAGTGAAGTACCGGCACCCAGCAGTTTCTTGATTCGAGTTGTCAGAGTAGGATTGTTAACTGAGCTAGTCGTGTTCCCCTGACCCCGGCACCCTTACTGCTACCCCCGTCTGCCATAAACGATCTGTATGAAAAATATTGCTGCCCGTAATCGTGTCAGCAAAACAAACAGCAACAACCATGAAATTTGGAATACAGTTAATCCATACAGCCCTTTCTTTCCCAGGTTAGGGTACAATGGTTTAGAATAGATAAAGTTTATGCCAATGGACCTCTTTAAACAAACAATATATAGCTTCAAAACTACTGTGCTGAAATAATGCTTGTTAAAGTTTTCTCTCAATAAATCACATAATTTTCTTTGGTGTATAGTGAAGGCACCAATAGCCAAAATAAAGAAACACTGAGGCATCAGACATGACAAGACCTAAAATTACATGATAATCCACTCCCTAACCATGCATACACACTGTTCACAACCCCTTCCTCGCCACGGTGTATAATCAATTATTTCACCAAGAAATACCTGCTTTTTTATGATACTTTAGTTTAGAATAGATAGCTTAACTTACCTGTTACTGCAAGAGATGTAGTCAGTGTAAATAAATAAATCCTCCACACTCTCAGTTCTTTGCCGTGATCTTAATCCTTCCTTCAACTGTTCTCCCGCAAATGTAAAAAAATGACAGAATGGTACTTTGGCGCATGCGCACACCAGCTGAAAGACGCTGGCATAAAAAAAACCGTGAAAAAAGTAATGTGGTGCATGCGCAGAACACCTGAAGGACGTGGACGTGAAAACACACAGAAAAAAAATAAAATTTCAATTTAAGGGTCGCGGGCCGCATGGAAGAGCTCTGAGGGCCGCATGCGGCCCGCGGGCCGCGGGTTGGACACTCCTGGCCTAGATGAAGCATTGTGGCACAATGGATAGAGTTGTTGTCTCACGGCAAGAGGTTCTCCAGTTCAGTTCTTGGCTGGGGTGCCTTCTGTGTGGAGTCTGCATGTCCTCTCCGTGTTTGCACTGGTTTCCTTTGGATACACCAGTTTCCTTCCATGTTCCAAATACATGCAGTAAATAGGATCAGGGACTCTAAATCGCCTGTAGGTGTGATTGCATATGTGATATTGAAGAAAAAAACTGTCAACCTACTTCTGATTCCCCTCTTTGCCTTGGCAACTCCATGGGTAGCAATGGCTGTCCATGGGATCACTCTAGGAGTTGGGTGTAACATGTGAGAGAGACAGAAAACAAAGCATTAAAATGATTTTTGCAGACAGGTACTTTTTGTCCTTTAACACATACTAAGCCCTGTCCATACATCAAGCACATTCATAGGTTCATAGTTTAATACTAAGCTAACTGCCCTTGCGAGCCATTTTAAGCCTAGCCAATTATCCCTTGTGAGACTCAAACTCTGCACCTTGTGTTTGTAAGGCTAACACCTTAGCCATTAAGCCACCCTCCCACAGCTTACTTACTGATTTTAAGGCTGCACATTAGACACACAAGCTGTGAAGAAACCTCAAACTTGACTGAATGAAGCAAACCAATTACTAATGTGTCTTAAAAGTCAAACTAATGCATGTCTAAATACATGATGTGATTTCACTTTAGTGGCTGGCAGATAGCTTGGACCATTTCAAACCTTGCCTTTTCCATGAATTATAAATTTCACCACAGTAAGGGAGATTCAGTGAGGCATCCTGAAAGGGCCTAATAGACTGCCATAGAGAGTCTAGTATGACCTGCTAAGTCCACCATATAGTTCATATCACATTACTTTGAGCATAATACCCAACACTGACTCACAAGTTATTGTCCTTCAGGTCAAATAGTAATTTGACTGTAGTTCCACAAAGACCAATAAACAAGCTCAAAGTTAGTGTGCAGGCATTTTTAATAATACTTCCTAGAACATGGAATCAGGTCCTGTCACAATCAAGCAGTCAGCTATTCTCTGCCTACCATACTGAGATAGACATATTTCCCCTCCTACCATACTGAAACAGGCAGCTATCCCCTCCTACTATAGTGAGGCAGCCAACTACCCCTACAACCATGCTGAAACAGCCAGCTATCCCCTCCTACTGTACTGAGACATAGGTTCATAGGTTCATAGGTAGGTACGAGGCTGTTGGCCCTAGGGCCTATACAAGCCTAGCCAAAAAGGTACCCTGGCTTTCTCCACCCAAGAAAATTATTTTCCTGTGCCCCTGTCGAGCAGAGCCACAAAGGTGCTCCTCGGGGTGAATTTCCTATTTCCCATCCAATCATCAAGATTTTTCTTGAAGAGTGCTAATGAGGAACTTTGTTTGATATAGATATGTAGTTTGTTCCAGAGTATGGAAAGTCTCTGGGACAGAAATTTATCCCTCCAGCATGTTCTGCTTATTGTGGTGACAAGGTTTACGTCCCTAGAGCATGTAGCTTGGAGGGATTGGGATTTCTTTAAGTGGAGCATGTCCAACAGCTCAGGGTTTGATATAGCTTTGTATGTTAGGCAGAGATCGTCTCTGAGTAGGCGATATGCGACAGAGTAAAGCTGGAGTTTTTTGAGATGGTCTGCATAGGGCATCTGTTTGAGGCCGGTAATCCTCTTTGTGAGGTATTTCTTCGACTTTTCCAGTTGTTGTAGATGTCTTGTGAGGTACATACCAAAAGGGGCATTGTACTCTATAATAGGTCTAATGAGTGACAAGTAGAGTAGAGATGAGCAATGACCTCTTTTTTCCTAGATGAAAAACCTTTTGTGATGAGGTGTGCCATGTAGAAGGATTTCCTGACTACTGTGGTGATGTGATTATCAAAGTAGGGACTACTGTCCACCTGTGTCCCAAGGTCTCTTATCACACTTTTGGTGTTAAGTAGACGACCACCTATGTGGTAGCTCATGGGTACAGAGTTTTTACCAAAGGGGATGACAATGCACTTTTTGGCAGTGAGCTTGAGGCCATGGCTTTGACACCAGGCATCTGTCTCAGTGAGGCCCTTTTGTAGGATGTCCACATCATTAGGAGTTTCAATTATGGCTTCTAGTTTACAGTCATCTGTGAACTTTGTTAAAAAAAGACCTTCTGTGTTAGTCTGTACTTCAGAAAAGTAGATACCAAACAGGAGAGGACCCAGGACTGAACCTTGTGGTACTCCACTTGTCACTGGTCTGAAGTTGGATTTTGAGTCTGCTACTTTCACAGTGTGGGTTCTGTCAGTGATCAAGTTGGCAACTCATCTTGTGACATGAGGATTTATACCAAGTTTAGTGATTTTATCTATAATTCCAGATTGGGGGATGGTGTCAAAAGTCTTGGCGAGATCTACATAGGCTGTGTGAATCACCTTGCCCTCGTCTACGGCTTTAGTAACTGCTTCAAAGAAGTCTATCAGGTTTAGGAGACATAATCTGCCTTTTACAAACCCAAACTGAGTGGGGTCCAGAGTTTGGAGATTACTAATGTCTTTGTTTATAAGTTCCATGATGATACTTTCCATGGCCTTGTAGACAAGGCTCATTAGGCTAATGGGGGTGGTAGTTCCCGGGGTCCATGGTGGCTCCCCCTTTGTGGAGTGGGATAACCGTCGCTGTGTGCCATTCAGTGGGCACACAGCCTGAGGTGAGGCTATGATTGAACATGGTGCTTAGGCGGGGTGCCAGTTCATTCTGTAGTTCATATAGAACGCAGCCTGGGATGTTGTCATGCCCCATGGATGCTGTGTACTTGGCTTTGGAGAGTGTGGTTTTTACCTGTGCAGCCGTGATTACAGGAACTTTGCATTCTTGCGGTATAGAGATGGGCCTTTTAGGGGGTGAGAGGGGGGTAAAGTTAGCACTGAACCTATCTGCCAGGATGTGGCAATACCAGCTGGTTCTGTATATTTAGTAACATTGTGCTGTAACGCAGAGCAGAACTGCCATTGAGATTCTTGACATAGCTATATAATGCTTTGTGGTTGTGTTTAGAATCAGTGGCAATTTTATTTTCGTAACTAGCTTTGGAGGATTTTATGAGGGATTATAGCTTCTTACTGAGGCTGACCAGGGAGTTCCTCCAATCATGGGAATTTACTCTTTTTTTGAAACAGTTTCTTCTGTTGTAGAGTTTGTTTATGACAGGGGACCACCAGATTGGCTTCCTTTTTTGAAGGATAGCATATTGGTTCTGTTAGGGATAGCACGATCGATGCACTCGTGTAAGTGCTTATAAAGTGCATTTGTGTAGGATTCAGCAGTCATACCTCTTTTGTCCATCTGCATGGGTGTTGTGAAGTTTGCAATTTCTGTCTTAAGAAGCGTGAAGTTGGCTTTGGAGACATTTTTTATGGTGGTTTCCCTAATGGGGGTGGGGGCGGATGTGGATGTCTAGGGTGATTCACTTGTGGTCGGATCTGACCAACGAGGAATTTACCACTGATGTGGAACACCAGTCACCCATGTTGGTAATGACCAGGTCTAGGATATTGCTGCCCCTGGTGGGGGTGTGGATAAGCTGATTCAAGGTGTTGGAATTTATGAATTCCAGAAAATGTTGAGCAAAAGAGTTGGTACATGAGTAGTTTTCCCAGTTAATGGTGGGGTAGCTGAAATTGCCTATTATTAGGGTGTTGGGTTGTACCCTAATATTTTTCAGTGTTTCAAGAAATGAGGAGTGGGAATCCTGGGGCATGATGGGGGATCTGTAGCAAGTTACAATTTGGATTGGGGTCTTGCCCAGAGTTAGTTGCACTTTGATAATCTTGGATGCATTATGCTGAGCAACTAGCCTGGAGGTGTGGATATCCTTAATGAATATGGGCACACCTCTGCCTTTAGTGTTTCGGTCCAGGTCAGGTGGCTGAAAGGTGTGGTATGAATTATAGCCTGGTAATGCAGGGGTGCTCTCTGGAGCCTTGAACCAGGTCTCTGTCAGTGCACAGATGTCGATGTTCTCCATTTTAAGGAGTGCCTCAAGTGAATGCATTTTGAGGTTTTGACTTCTAGCATTGAGTAGCATTACCCTCAGATCTTGCTTGCTTGTACGTATGGTGGTGAATTTGTCATTTGAACCTTGTCTAAAAGCCAGTATCCGGAATCCCAAGGGCAACAGGTGCAGGCCATCTCTGGCAAAGCATCACGGTCTGTCAATCATGTCATCCCAGGCAGACAGATATTGGATCCCCTTAGAATTACACCAGAAGCTTAGCCAATTGTTAAAGTCAATCATTCTGTCCTTGTACTGTAGTATAATTCTGGGTGATGGCAGAATGCTACTCAGGGCTAGGGTCATACCTGCCTGGGCAACAAGATTGGAGAGTTTCTCCATGTCTCTTTTCATGTAGTCCAGGGAGGTACATCTCAGGTCATTTACACCAACATGGACAATGATAGAGTCATATTTGTACTTACTGTGGAGTGACCTGAGTGCATGCATTATGTGGCAGATCCTGGCACCCAACAGGCAGCTGACAGTAACTTTCTCCTTGTTTAGTCTGGTGAGTGGAACATCAGTGTACCTGACTATAGAGTCACCTATGACTAGAGTGTTGGGTACATTGTTATGCTTATGGGCTGTGGTTGAGTGGCACACTGAGTTTGTGGGCTATGTGTCATTTGGGTTATGTTGGGGGGGTGGAGGTTGCTTGTGTTTCTGCTTTGGAGGTCTCTGTTGTTTGAGCAGATTTTTATTGACAGCCTCTGTGAATGTAGATGTGTGTTTTGTGTTATTATGTGTGTGTTCTGGTGGTGTAGGTTTTGAGGGACTATGTGATGAGCGTGGTGTGGTGCAAGTGTTTAGCTTCACCTCTTGACTGTCTAGCCCAGTCTTGGGTGAATAGAGATTTGCTTCCAGTTTGGCTATATAAGTGCATCTTTCACAGGTTGTAGTGTTGGGTAGTAGGAGGGGAGGGCTATCTATGTACATGAAGCAATTGCTGCATTGCCCCAAGATGCCCAGATTCATCAGGTAGACAGGAGAAAACAAGTGGAGCTGACCCTTAGACACACCTGGATAGGTGCTTATTTATTAAGTACTAAAAACTGTTTTCCTCTAGACAAGTGAGGAAAGTTGAGTGCTGTAGTAGTTTGTAGCTTATTTAGTGCTTACAAGTTCTGAACAAGCGCTGAGCTCAAAGAAACATATTTGAATGCTAAAACTTAAAAAATGGCTAGTTCTAAGGGAAAATTTGAAGAGCAGACTTTATGGCGCCGGGAATACTTTAACTCTAGCTAAGCGGCGATTCATAAAGTGAATTTTTTTTAATATAGCAGTAGCAAATGAGCAAACTGATTTAAACAAATTAACCAATAAAAAGCTAAAAACTGAGGCCCGTTCCAGCAGTCTTCGATCAGACAAATTCTAACTGCACACTCCTGCCACTAGGGTGCAGAGGAACCTTCTCCAAAAAAAGATGGTCTGGATTAGTGCTCAAGTTATACAAACAAAGCTAGATTCAGCAGGTCTGAATTTAGTCTCTGCTACAGCAAACAAGGTGTACCAATTTCAGAAAGAAACAGTTCCAATAAGCAGGCACAATAAGCCTTTAACCAGAAACTCCCAGCTCAGAAGGGCAGAATCTACCCTCTCCTCCCACAAGAGTGCAGACCACACCTTCTTAATTTAAAATAACTGGCCCGAAGCCCAAGTGCTTAAACCAGAACTAATACACTTTTAGAATAACAGACACTAAGCCTTCAATCAGCAACTCCCAACTTAGAAGGATGTAAGCTACCTGTCCTGCCACAACAGTGCAGACCACAAACCTTAATGTAAAACAACTGGTCTGAAGCTCAAATGCTTCAACCAAAGGCTTAGAATAACAGTTACAATTTAATCAGGCTACTAACAAGTAGTAATAAATGCAGGAGAATAAATGCAATAAAGTAGGAAGAAACACAAATACAGTAAAAGCAGATGAATAAAGTGATTTTTTTTATATAACAGTAGAAAATGAGCAAACCGATTTAAACAAATTACCCAATTAACCAGTAAAAAAGCTCAAAACTGAGCCCTGTTCCAGCAGTCTTCAATCAGACAAGTTCTAACTGCACACTCCTGCCACTAGGGTGCAGGGGAACCTTCCCCTGCCAGCTATCCCCTCCCACTGTACTGAGACAGACAGCTATCGCCTGCTACCATACTGAGACAGAATGTTACCTACTGCTACCATACTGAGGCAGCCAGCTATCCCCATCTACTATACTGAGACAGACAGGTATCCCCATTGCCATTTATTTATTTATTTATTTACATTTGTTGACCGGGAGTGTCTGACTGGATGTAGGTGTATTTTCAGCGGAGGCCCGGGGAGAAAAGCTCCACAGTTAAAATAAACAGACAGTAGTTACATTGGACTACATAGCGATTAACAATTTAACATAGCAATTAATTACAAACATATTTACAGATGAAGAACATAGTACATCAGAAGACAGCCAGAATCTTTATCTGCAAAGTACATAACAGACATTAACAAATGTTGAGACAGACAGCTATTCCCTTCCTACCATACTGAGACAGACAACTATTCCCCTCCTATCATGGTGAAACACAGATAATTCCCTCCTACCATAATGAGACAGCCAGCTATCCCCTCCTATCATACAGAGACAGACAGCTATCTCCTACCATACTGAGACAGCCTGCTATCAGTGTAAGACACAGCTAATTCCCTCCTACCACAGTTAAACACAGCTTATTCCTTCCTACCATAGTGAGAGACAGCTGTTCCCCTTCTATATACCTCTAAATTATCTGGATTTCCCCAGAATGACCTTCAGAAAATACATCCTAACACAAAACCTGTTATTCTACCAACTTTTTAAGTCTAGAAAAATAATATTTAAAATCTGTCCCTGATTTTGAGCCTTTGCCTGTCCATACCGCTCAACCTTTTAGAGCAAGAAATCTAGACAAATTCATAAATATTGGGGGCAAAGGCCCAAAAATAGGGACACATTTTAAATATTCCTCTTACCAATAAAGAAAGTTGATAGAATAATGAGTTTTGCATTACTATGAATTTTCTGAAGGGTAGAAAGTCTGAAGCTCAAACGTCTGTCATTGATTTCTGACTTCAGTCTTCGATGATTTGCCAATTATTTCCTAGAAAACCACAATTTTGTGAAAAATGGACCAAAAATATGAGGCAAAAATCTTGGCATTCCGCAAAAATCTATACAGTTGAGAGGTATATATCTCCCCATTATGTATGACTTGTCTACATTTCTTACATTTAGAGCTGATAGGTATGGCATTCTATTTCACTGAGAAAGCTAGCTGTCCTCCACCTAACATAGTGAGACAGCTATTCCTCTTCTGTAATACTGAGACAGCTATTCTCCCATCAGAGTGAGATGGCCAGCTATTCCCCTCCTATCATGAGGAGACACAACTAATTCTCTTCTACCATTGTGAGACACAGCTATTCCCCTTCTGTAATACTAAGAAAGCCAGCTATTCTCCACCTACCATACTGAGACAGATAGCTGTCCCCACCTACCATAGTGACACAGATAGACAGCTATCTCCTCTTACCATAGTGAAACAGATAGACAGCCATTCTCCACCTACCACACTGAGACAGACAGCTATAACCTCCTACCACAGTGAGACAGATAAATATCTATCCATTCCTACCATAGTGAGACAGATAGACAGCTATCCCCTCCTACCATAGTGAGGCAGATAGACAACTATCCCCTCCTACTATAGTGAGACAGACAGCTATCCTCTCCTTCCATAGTGAGAAAGATAGACAGCTACTCCTCCTACCAAAATGAGACAGATAGACAGCTATCCCCTCCTACCACAGTGAGACAGATAGACAGCTATCCCTTCCTACCACAGTGAGACAGATAGACAGCTATCCCCTCCTACCATAGTGAGACAAAGCGACAGCTATCCCCTCCTACCACAGTGAGACAGATAGACAGCTATCCCCTCCTATCATAGTGAGACAAACAGACAGACAGATGTTCCTCCTCCTACCATAGTGGGATAGACAGACAGACAGACGGCTATTCCCCTACTACTGTACTATACCTCTCAAACTCTTAGTGCAAGAAATCTGGACAAAGATTGACAAAAGTGGGAGATAAAGGGCCAAAAAGAGGGACATATTTTAAATATTGCTCTTATAAACTTAGAAAGTTGCTACAGTAACACGGTTCGTGTTAGCATACATTTTTCTGAAGGATTTTAAGTCTGAAACTCAAATGTATGTCATTATTTAGAGAGTTAAGTCCTCAGATCATCCCATTGATTTGCCAGAAAACCACCAAATTTTATGAGGAATAGCCCAAAAATATTCAGCAAAAATCTGGACATACTGCAAAAATCTGTACAGTTGAGAGGTATGCGTCCTAACATAGTGAGACAGACAGCTATTCCCGTCCTATCATAGTGAAACAGACAGCTATTCCCCTCCTACCATAGTGAGACAGACAGCTATCCCCTTCTACTACAGTGAGATAGACAGCTATCCTCCTACTACCATAGAGAAACAGACAGGTATTCTTCCTCCTACCATAGTGAGATAGACAGACATACAGACAGCTATTTCAGTGAGACAGATAGTTATTCCTCTTATGTCATACTAAGACAGCCAGCTATTTCCCTACTATGGTGAGACAACAAGCTCTCCCACCATTATTATAGTTACACAGACAGCTTATTCCCTGTTACTATAGTGAGACAATCAGTTCATTCCAACATCATAGTGAAATAGCCAGAGATTCCCCCATCATGGTGAGGACAACTATTCCTCCCTGTGTGAGTGAGACAACAAGCTAACCCCCTATAGTGAGACAGACAGCTAATTCTCTTCTACCACAATCAGACAGTCAGCTATTCCCTTCTTGTCATGATGAAACAGACCGTTTATCCCAAATTTTCAGATAATTGTTGGCGGATATACGTAGAGGATAGAGATGGCTACACATGTTTACTAACGTTACTTGATAACACCTCCAGCTTTCCTTAATCCAGTAGATTTACTTGCTTATTGATACTGCTGGCTTGTTTATTTGTTTGTTGCATTTATTTTCCAGGGTATAGCACTGATCAAACTGAACCAGTTTCAACACACTGAAATCTTTACAGAAGAGAGTGGGATTTATACCTGGCCTGTTCATTTCCTCATTTGGTCATGTATATCCTCCTAGCTTCCATTTCTACATGGCATCTATCACCACTACACTACTGAGGCAATTGTCTGATTAAAACATTAGTAGTCATAAATGAAATAATGCTGTAATTCTTGTTTAATTAATTATTGAACGTCTTGTATGACAATATTATAGCCTCAGCACAGATGTGAATTTATTTTAGTACATTAGATGTGATATCATTGATATTGATTGCTCTCCTTGAAAGATGGGAGAGCCAAGAGGAGTTCTTCATCAAGCTCATGAAGTTCATCAGAACTGGGAATAGGTTAATTTCCGGAAAAGCAGATCCACCCTCAGATTAGTGGAAATCGTCCATTGATTTAGGGCCTGGTGACAAGAAATTGACAAAAAAAGGAGATCAGTTAGCACAGCATAAATCTGAATATCTGACAGCTCACAGTTTACTACAAAACTAACATCCTCAGGCCAATAGAAACACCATGGCAGAATCCCTCCTCTGTACCCTCAACTAGATATGAAGCTGTATCTTAGATTCACTTTTAGCTGAGTCCTGTTTGTTAAAGCTTGTTCCACTAAATGCTTTTAAATCAGCAAAGTTTTAGTTAAAGAGTACAGAGGGTTTGTCACCTCTTCAGCCAGGGTTTCAGATTCAAACCCTTCCAAGCAATGGTGAGTCACTTAAGAATGAATCAGTTACAGATGTCATATTTCCAAATGTACCCTATATACAAGCAAGAAAAGTCCAATACAGAGTGTGTGTACAGCTCCATGATTATGAAGGCATTCATTTGAGATGGAACCACAAACCTTTCCCACTTTATAGTTGCCTCTATGGACTATAGGCATTCTTTGAGGTCCACAAGGATCTAGTCACAAGAAAAGGAATTATCCACTCAGAGATCTAGAATTCTGATGATGGTAATCATTTGGAGGGATATATCAGAGGTGTAGCAAAGTTGGTTGTTGCCCTTTGCAATGCTCTCATTTAGCACCCTGTCCACTACACCTGAGTTCAGAGGACCAAAAAAATCCTTCATAGTATGTTATACCTCTTTGTTGTATCAAATGCTTGTGCTGTAATAGCTTTTTTACTACACTTTGCTGGCTGATTGTCATTTACACTTAAAATACGGGTCTTCAAGCTAAACAAAGAGATTATGCATCTACATAACTGTTTGCTAAGCTATGCCAAACCCATTTGATAAGCTGTAACAAAGACCTATACTTCTATTCTATAGTTCCTAACACACAAAGACTAATTGTCATTTACAGACACTGTTTGCAGGGATCAATTGGCACTTCTCACTGGTCACGTCTCCTACAAGCTTGTACCTAGGGCAGTGGCCATCTTCTTCCTGTCTTCCTACTGGTTTTCAGTATGTCACCAACATTTTAACTATATACATTTTCTACATTTAATTTTAGACTGTTGTCCTTGCACTAGTTATTGGTATGCCCTATTTTATTGAATGAATAACACCACCCAGAGTGCAATCCTCAGTACATTTCATTAGCATAAGCCAGATATTTTGGTTTAGAGATCTGAGAAGAAAATGTCAACTAGGTGGTGGCCTGACACTGTGCCCAGATGGATGCCACCGGTAGCACTTTTATTTTCAGAACTGATATCTGCAACTTTATCTATACCACTGGTAGCACTTTTATTTTCAGAACTGACATCTGCAACTTAAACTATAATCGAATACAGAAAATATGGATTTTGTTCAGGTCTATGAGCTTCTTAATAATGCCTGTTTGGGGAATAGTATCAAAGAATTTGGCCAGGTCAGCATAACCTTTTCAAAGTTAATAAGGTTAAAGAGGCTGGACCTACCTTTGGCAAAGCTGAAATGGTGAGGCTCTAGGTCTAAATAGTTCTCAGTGTCTAAATTAATGAACTCAAAACTATGTTCTGTAGCTTTACATATCAGGCTAATTAAGGTAATGGGTCTGAAGATAGCAGGGGCAGTGTTTGGATCATATTTATGCAGAGGCATTACAATGGATGTTTTCCAGGCTTCAGGAATGTAACCCTGGAAAGGCTTTGGTTAGGGTTATGAAGACAGTTTCAGATAGACCATACTAGGTGGTGTAAAACTGATACTTAATTTGCCAACTAGAATATTGGCTATTTCCTTTAGGTCTGTGTGGTGTTCTCATTGTGAACAAGCTCAGAATATTAGGTGCTAACTCTTAACTTTTTAGCTTATTTAAAGAAGGAAGTATTTTAACTTTGTATTCAGTTATCCTGATAACACACTTTAGTTTTTGATAACTTTTTTTACTGAACTCTCTAGACTAGTAGAAAATATTTTTTCCTAGACATGAACTAATTTCTTTTGCTTATTATATAGTTTACTTATATGGGCATTCTAACAATGAGGTTTGTGTTTGAATTTCCCAGTATATTTGGTGATTATAGGAGTACCTTTCAATATAACTATTTAAATGCAAGCAGAAATCAGAGAACTGTCTATTTTAGTTATGGAGTCATTTGAAGTGGGATTACAATTTAATTTCACTAGGTTAACAAGGAGTTGTAAAAAGGTTAGTTGTGTAATGTTCCTAAACACAGATATAGCAGCAAGGGAAGTGGAACTAATTTTAACAGGAAAGATCATTAATTTATTGTCTAATATGATGAAGCACTGTGATATACGTACAAGGACAGATTAATACAAGATCAATGGAACTGGTGGCCCTAGTAGGAAGGTTCCTTTCATACCGATGAGTTAGCATTTATAAAAATAAGGAAGCTTTGGAAATGCTTAACTTTGTGATTTAGATAATCAGCTTATAGCTGGATAGTTGTACAAAAGTGTTAGGATTAATGGGAATTTGAGCTAAGGCATTAAAATCTCTACAGCAGGGAAATGGAGGACATCTTTAACTAGATATGAAGTGGTAATTGACTTGTTAACATGCCTCTTAACTCTCCAGATTTTCACAGAATGAACATATTTTCTACCTTATACTTTTGGTCTTTTCCATATAAAATTTGAGATTTTCTAGCAAATCACTAAGGATTAGAGTCACTAAATAATGGCATATATTTGAGTTTTAGATTCATATCCTTCAGAAAATGCATGCCAACACAAAACCTGTTAATCTAGCAACTTTCTAAGGTTATAAGAACAATATTTAAACTCTGTCCTTTTTTCTGGGCCTTTGTACCTCAATTTTTTAGGTCTCATCCAGATTTCTTGCACTAAGAGGTTGAGAGGTATGCTTGTTAAGTGTGACTTCAACTTCAGTGTGAGTTAAAATTGCTGGGCATGAGGCACCTGTCAAGAGATGAAGTCTCACACAAATATTGATTACACCCCTCAACACATACAAGCACACACACTCACACACACACACACACACACACACACACACACACACACACACACACACACACACACACACACACACACACAGACACACACACACACACACACACACACACACACACACACACACACACACACACACACACACACATGCAGTTTCCAGTAGGCCAGAAGACATGATTGGTAATAAAGAGGACCTCTTTGGTCCTCTTCAAAAGGAACCTTGACGATTGGATGAGAGAAAGGAAATTCACCCCAGGGATCACATCAGTCACCCTGCTAGACAGGGGTCCAGGGAAGTAAATAGTGTGGGAAGAAATAACCAGGGAATTGTTATGGCTAGGCTTGTATAGGCCCTAGGGCTGATAGCCTAGTACCAACCTATGAACCTATGAACCTAAGTAGTAATTTTACAGTAAAGCCATATCTGCATGACTACTTATATACTGAAGTTGCAGCAGGGCCTCATGTTCAGACATTTTATTGTTCAGACCCATGACACTGAGCAGAGCCATCTTTATGTATTCCAAATTGAAGTTTATTAAGTTGGAATGCTTACCAGACACACTCTGCATAAAAAGGGTACTATGGGAGCAGCAAAAGCCTTGCCCAGATATGCACATTTATTCTAAAGCATGGATAGCATTTACAGTCCTTTCAAGGAAGAGAGTGTCTGGCCTTGTCCAGAGAACCCCACAAGAACAGCTCAGTCTTTGAGTAAGCCTTTCTGGTGGAAACCTAAGAGATGTAAAATGTGTATAACCAAGATTTCATCAATCGCCCACTAGTCCTTGGTGATGACCCTAGAGAACAGTCAGGACTATAATGCTGGGCTAGAAAGGGTGACCATATGCAGCTTAGATGGCACCATTGGGAGGACAGACTGTTTGATGCTTAATGGCTGTCCTTAGTCTTTAAGGGAGCTCCCTTTTCTTGTTCAGTGGTTATACCTTGAAGAAAGAGATTCATAAAGGCCTGCTTCCTTTACAGAAGATCATCTGACACGTCCTGGTAGATCTAGTTAGATACAATCTTCTTACAGAATAGGACATCCATGATGGGCTACCTTGGCTCTTCCTTTAGGGTGGAAAGCCTGAACCGCACCATAGTGAACAGGCACAAACACATGTCCATGCCTGCTGTCCTAGATGTGCTATGAACCATGTGTCAGATCAATGTGTACATCACAGACAATTCTTACCAGCTCCTCCTCTTGAGCCTTGACTTGGAGAGAGCTGAAAGCTTTTCTAGCACCTGATCCACCATGGAGCACTGATACCGTGACAGATAGGAAAAACAGTCGAGAGATGTAAGCCCTGATGTAATGGATGATATAACTGCCATTCTGTGATGTGAAGGATGATATAACTGCCATTCTGTGATGTGAAGGATGATATAACTGTCATTCTGTGATGTGAAGGATGATATAACTGCCATTCTGTGATGTGAAGGATGATATAACTGCTATTCTGTGATGTGAAGGATGATATAACTGTCATTCTGTGATGTGAAGGATGATATAACTGCCATTCTGTGATGTGAAGGATGATATAACTGTCATTCTGTGATGTGAAGGATGATATAACTGTCATTCTGTGATGTGAAGGATGATATAACTGCCATTCTGTGATGTGAATAGTGATATAACTGCTATTTTCTGATGTGAATGATGCTATAACTGCCATTCTCTGAGTGTGAAGGATGATATAACTACCATTCTCTGAGTGGTGTGTGTAAATTAGGAAACAGGTAAATTATGTCTGCACTTTAGATTATGCACCTCTCCCGAGCAGTAGAAACAGTATATGTGTGAAGTCTGACTCATTGATGACCACATGAACACTTTGAAAGCTTTTTTATATTAGATGTCAAACTCTTAGGAATTTTTCATCGAAAACATAAACACTAAGATCTAAACTGTGAGAACAGGCAGATTCAGGGGTAAGGCTTACTTTCCCTGTGCTCAACATGACATCAGAGTAGGTGTTGACATAATATACAAGCACAGAAGCAACTGGGGAAAAAAAATCAAAAACTACAATGGAAGAAAGACAGCGAGAGGGAAAAAAAGTAGACACACTAACATAGGTTACTGCAGTTAGATAATTGAGATCTGAGATCATACGTTCTGATACCTATTAGACAAAAAACTATCAATCTGCCTAGAATGTGAAAGAGATGAGAATCTAAGTTAGCAGTCCCAGCACAGTTATTATTAGAAGGAAAATAAGTAAATCAAAAAGGTAAGGGCTGGGATTCATAAAGAAACAGTGCAATAGAAAGGACAAATAGAGGAATAAGCAGCTGCCCACAAGGTTGAGGGGTGGTGATTCAGAAACACATATATCATGGTCATGCAAGGCTGCAAATGTTGCTGTTGGCATGGCATTCAAATCAGTGCAAAATGGGACATGTACAACATTCTTATGGGGGTGATGGCAAATGCAAATGAGGGTAAACAATATGGTGAACCAACTCCAAAATTTACAAAATCTGTGCAATGGCTCATGACTGCCAATGTAGCTCTATGCCATAAAAATCCTGGTAGACAGAGACCATAATAAAAATGTTAGGGGTAATGGCATATTTAGCACAAATGTATATATACAAGGCTGTCTTCACAGCAAGTAGCCATAAAGGTTAGTGTCATCATCTGCCATGTCACAGAAGGATCCCAATGTACCTAACATTTTATCCTTTCTATAAAAGTGAAATAATGGACTGATACTATTTGGACAGAGGCATCATGCACGATCTGTTGTCCTTTACATGCAGAGTCATGGGATTTGAGGAATACCCTTTCCTGTGAATATCAGGGAATGTGTGGCATTGAGAATTCTGGTTACAGAGACCTTACAGTGACCACAGGATGACACAGTGAGTATATACAAAACATTTACTTCACTGATATTATACCAGTTTCTCAACATGGGTTAAAGCATGCAATGCATAGGAAATAATATACAATGTGTTAGTGTGTCACCCAGGCAGTGCCCATGATTCTCACATGAACACACATCTGATTTGCATGGGGTGATTTTTTTCCCCTAGGAACATCTTATGGCTGACGCCAGATATGCCTGGGAGCCATGGCTAATGACACCAATAAGAAATCTGCAGACCATGTCAGACAATGCAAACTACACTGCCCTATCACAAACTTGAAAGATCATCATTTAATATATGGATTTGGACTGATGATAGCCCACTTTCACTATTTAGCTGTCTCCAGTGGTGCTCTGTAGTATGATCCTGAAACATGCAGCAAAATATTTGCCACATGTGCAGTATTGCATAACATACTGGTACACAAATAAAGGCAGTAGGGGATTGCAGTTGGGAAAGATTATGTGCTGGAGTCAGCAGTGGTGGAAGTGCCATGTGAAGAGTTTTTATAGTCCTCTCTATAAGGAATGTGCATACAAGGTGGAGGCAGGTGCTTTAACTATACCAGATTAGAGATAGAGTACTGAGACAGGGCACAGCTGCCATATATACATCCAGGGAGGGCTACAGTGACAGGTGTCAGAAATGGGCATTCTGTGGGTGCATACTGATGTGGGTAAGTATGCATGCCAAGGCCTGGTGAATGTGTTGAGCTGAGAAGAATGGTCATGGAGGGCATTCTCCAGTATGAGGTACTTTGGCAAGGGTTGGTGATGATGCTTGTGTATGTGGACACAGCACTTGCAGAAGTTGCTACACTGTCCTTGTACCTATGTGACAGGTCCAGAGCACTCTCAGGAGGTATGTCTGCTGACTGTGCACATTCTCATCAAAGAGTTTCTTCTGTTGTAGAGTTTGTTTATGACAGGGGACCACCAGATTGGCTTCCTTTTTTTGAAGGATAGCATATTGGTTCTGTTAGGGATAGCACGATCGATGCACTCGTGTAAGTGCTTATAAAGTGCATTTGTGTAGGATTCAGCAGTCATACCTCTTTTGTCCATCTGCATGGGTGTTGTGAAGTTTGCAATTTCTGTCTTAAGAAGCGTGAAGTTGGCTTTGGAGACATTTTTTATGGTGGTTTCCCTAATGGGGGGTGGGGGGCGGGATGTGGATGTCTAGGGTGATTCACTTGTGGTCGGATCTGACCAACGAGGAATTTACCACTGATGTGGAACACCAGTCACCCATGTTGGTAATGACCAGGTCTAGGATATTGCTGCCCCTGGTGGGGGTGTGGATAAGCTGATTCAAGGTGTTGGAATTTATGAATTCCAGAAAATGTTGAGCAAAAGAGTTGGTACATGAGTAGTTTTCCCAGTTAATGGTGGGGTAGCTGAAATTGCCTATTATTAGGGTGTTGGGTTGTACCCTAATATTTTTCAGTGTATCAAGAAATGAGGAGTGGGAATCCTGGGGCATGATGGGGGATCTGTAGCAAGTTACAATTTGGATTGGGGTCTTGCCCAGAGTTAGTTGCACTTGGATAATCTTGGATGCATTATGCTGAGCAACTAGCCTGGAGGTGTGGATATCCTTAATGAATATGGGCACACCTCTGCCTTTAGTGTTTCGGTCCAGGTCAGGTGGCTGAAAGGTGTGGTATGAATTATAGCCTGATAATGCAGGGGTGCTCTCTGGAGCCTTGAACCAGGTCTCTGTCACTGCACAGATGTTGATGTTCTCCATTTTAAGGAGTGCCTCGAGTGAATGCATTTTGAGGTTTTGACTTCTAGCATTGAGTAGCATTACCCTCAGATCTTGCTTGCTTGTATGTATGGTGGTGAATTTGTCATTTGAACCTTGTCTAAAAGCCAGTATCCGGAATCCCAAGGGCAACAGGTGCAGGCCATCTCTGGCAAAGCATCACGGTCTGTCAATCATGTCATCCCAGGCAGACAGATATTGGATCCCCTTAGAATTACACCAGAAGCTTAGCCAATTGTTAAAGTCAATCATTCTGTCCTTGTACTGTAGTATAATTCTGGGTGATGGCAGAATGCTACTCAGGGCTAGGGTCATACCTGCCTGGGCAACAAGATCGGAGAGTTTCTCCATGTCTCTTTTCATGTAGTCCAGGGAGGTACATCTCAGGTCATTTACACCAACATGGACAATGATAGAGTCATATTTGTACTTACTGTGGAGTGACCTGAGTGCATGCATTATGTGGCAGATCCTGGCACCCAACAGGCAGCTGACAGTAACTTTCTCCTTGTTTAGTCTGGTGAGTGGAACATCAGTGTACCTGACTATAGAGTCACCTATGACTAGAGTGTTGGGTACATTGTTATGCTTATGGGCTGTGGTTGAGTGGCACACTGAGTTTGTGGGCTATGTGTCATTTGGGTTATGTTGGGGGGGTGGAGGTTGCTTGTGTTTCTGCTTTGGAGGTCTCTGTTGTTTGAGCAGATTTTTATTGACAGCCTCCGTGAATGTAGATGTGTGTTTTGTGTTATTATGTGTGTGTTCTGGTGGTGTAGGTTTTGAGGGACTATGTGATGAGCGTGGTGTGGTGCAAGTGTTTAGCTTCACCTCTTGACTGTCTAGCCCAGTCTTGGGTGAATAGAGATTTGCTTCCAGTTTGGCTATATAAGTGCATCTTTCACAGGTTGTAGTGTTGGGTAGTAGGAGGAGAGGGCTATCTATGTACATGAAGCAATTGCTGCATTGCCCCAAGATGCCCAGATTCATCAGGTAGACAGGAGAAAACACCGGGAGCTGACCCTTAGACACACCTGGATAGGTGCTTATTTATTAAGTACTAAAAACTGTTTTCCTCTAGACAAGTGAGGAAAGTTGAGTGCTGTAGTAGTTTGTAGCTTATTTAGTGCTTATGAGTTCTGAACAAGCGCTGAGCTCAAAGAAACATATTTGAATGCTAAAACTTAAAACATGGCTAGTTCTAAGGGAAAATTTGAAGAGCAGACTTTATGGCGCCGGGAATACTTTAACCCTAGCTAAGTGGCGATGCATAAAGTGAATTTTTTTAATATAGCAGTAGCAAATGAGCAAACTGATTTAAACAAATTAACCAATTAACCAATAAAAAGCTAAAAACTGAGGCCCGTTCCAGCAGTCTTCGATCAGACAAATTCTAACTGCACACTCCTGCCACTAGGGTGCAGAGGAACCTTCTCCAAAAAAAGATGGTCTGGATTAGTGCTCAAGTTATACAAACAAAGCTAGATTCAGCAGGTCTGAATTTAGTCTCTGCTACAGCAAACAAGGTGTACCAATTTCAGAAAGAAACATTTCCAATAAGCAGGCACAATAAGCCTTTAACCAGAAACTCCCAGCTCAGAAGGGCAGAATCTACCCTCTCCTCCCACAAGAGTGCAGACCACACCTTCTTAATTTAAAATAACTGGCCCGAAGCCCAAGTGCTTAAACCAGAACTAATATACTTTTAGAATAACAGACACTAAGCCTTCAATCAGCAACTCCCAACTTAGAAGGATGTAAGCTACCTGTCCTGCCACAACAGTGCAGACCACAAACCTTAATGTAAAACAACTGGTCTGAAGCCCAAATGCTTCAACCAAAGGCTTAGAATAACAGTTACAATTTAATCAGGCTACTAACAAGTAGTAATAAATGCAGGAGAATAAATGCAATAAAGTAGGAAAAAACACAAATACAGTAAAAGCAGATGAATAAAGTGATTTTTTTTAATATAACAGTAGAAAATGAGCAAACCAATTTAAACAAATTACCCAATTAACCAGTAAAAAAGCTCAAAACTGAGCCCTGTTCCAGCAGTCTTCAATCAGATAAGATCTAACTGCACACTCCTGCCACTAGGGTGCAGGGAACCTTCCTGCCAGCTAACCCCTCCCACTGTACTGAGACAGACAGCTATCGCCTGCTACCATACTGAGACAGAATGTTACCTACTGCTACCATACTGAGGCAGCCCGCTATCCCCATCTACTATACTGAGACAGACAGGTATCCCCATTACCATTTATTTATTTATTTACATTTGTTGACCGGGAGTGTCTGACTGGATGTAGGTGTATTTTCAGCGGAGGCCCGGGGAGAAAAGCTCCACAGTTAAAATAAACAGACAGTAGTTACATTGGACTACATAGCGATTAACAATTTAACATAGCAATTAATTACAAACATATTTACAGATGAAGAACATAGTACATCAGAAGACAGCCAGAATCTTTATCTGCGAAGTACATAACAGACATTAACAAATGTTGAGACAGACAGCTATTCCCTTCCTACCATACTGAGACAGACAACTATTCCCCTCCTATCATGGTGAAACACAGATAATTCCCTCCTACCATAATGAGACAGCCAGCTATCCACTCCTATCATACAGAGACAGACAGCTATCTCCTACCATACTGAGACAGCCTGCTATCAGTGTAAGACACAGCTAATTCCCTCCTACCACAGTTAAACACAGCTTATTCCTTCCTACCATAGTGAGAGACAGCTGTTCCCCTTCTATATACCTCTAAATTATCTGGATTTCCCCAGAATGACCTTCAGAAAATACATCCTAACACAAAACCTGTTATTCTACCAACTTTTTAAGTCTAGAAAAATAATATTTAAAATCTGTCCCTGATTTTGAGCCTTTGCCTGTCCATACCGCTCAACCTTTTAGAGCAAGAAATCTAGACAAATTCATAAATATTGGGGGCAAAGGCCCAAAAATAGGGACACATTTTAAATATTCCTCTTACCAATAAAGAAAGTTGATAGAATAATGAGTTTTGCATTACTATGAATTTTCTGAAGGGTAGAAAGTCTGAAGCTCAAACGTCTGTCATTGATTTCTGACTTCAGTCTTCGATGATTTGCCAATTATTTCCTAGAAAACCACAATTTTGTGAAAAATGGACCAAAAATATGAGGCAAAAATCTTGGCATTCCGCAAAAATCTATACAGTTGAGAGGTATATATCTCCCCATTATGTATGACTTGTCTACATTTCTTACATTTAGAGCTGATAGGTATGGCATTCTATTTCACTGAGAAAGCTAGCTGTCCTCCACCTAACATAGTGAGACAGCTATTCCTCTTCTGTAATACTGAGACAGCTATTCTCCCATCAGAATGAGATGGCCAGCTATTCCCCTCCTATCATGAGGAGACACAACTAATTCTCTTCTACCATTGTGAGACACAGCTATTCCCCTTCTGTAATACTAAGAAAGCCAGCTATTCTCCACCTACCATACTGAGACAGATAGCTGTCCCCACCTACCATAGTGACACAGATAGACAGCTATCTCCTCTTACCATAGTGAAACAGATAGACAGCCATTCTCCACCTACCACACTGAGACAGACAGCTATAACCTCCTACCACAGTGAGACAGATAAATATCTATCCATTCCTACCATAGTGAGACAGATAGACAGCTATCCCCTCCTACCATAGTGAGGCAGATAGACAACTATCCCCTCCTACTATAGTGAGACAGACAGCTATCCTCTCCTTCCATAGTGAGAAAGATAGACAGCTACTCCTCCTACCAAAATGAGACAGATAGACAGCTATCCCCTCCTACCACAGTGAGACAGATAGACAGCTATCCCTTCCTACCACAGTGAGACAGATAGACAGCTATCCCCTCCTACCATAGTGAGACAAAGCGACAGCTATCCCCTCCTACCACAGTGAGACAGATAGACAGCTATCCCCTCCTATCATAGTGAGACAAACAGACAGACAGATGTTCCTCCTCCTTCCATAGTGGGATAGACAGACAGACAGACGGCTATTCCCCTACTACTGTACTATACCTCTCAAACTCTTAGTGCAAGAAATCTGGACAAAGATTGACAAAAGTGGGAGATAAAGGGCCAAAAAGAGGGACATATTTTAAATATTGCTCTTATAAACTTAGAAAGTTGCTACAGTAACACGGTTCGTGTTAGCATACATTTTTCTGAAGGATTTTAAGTCTGAAACTCAAATGTATGTCATTATTTAGAGAGTTAAGTCCTCAGATCATCCCATTGATTTGCCAGAAAACCACCAAATTTTATGAGGAATAGCCCAAAAATATTCAGCAAAAATCTGGACATTCTGCAAAAATCTGTACAGTTGAGAGGTATGCGTCCTAACATAGTGAGACAGACAGCTATTCCCGTCCTATCATAGTGAAACAGACAGCTATTCCCCTCCTACCATAGTGAGACAGACAACTATCCCCTTCTACTACAGTGAGATAGACAGCTATCCTCCTACTACCATAGAGAAACAGACAGGTATTCTTCCTCCTACCATAGTGAGATAGACAGACATACAGACAGCTATTTCAGTGAGACAGATAGTTATTCCTCTTATGTCATACCAAGACAGCCAGCTATTTCCCTACTATGGTGAGACAACAAGCTCTCCCACCATTATTATAGTTACACAGACAGCTTATTCCCTGTTACTATAGTGAGACAATCAGTTCATTCCAACATCATAGTGAAATAGCCAGAGATTCCCCCATCATGGTGAGGACAACTATTCCTCCCTGTGTGAGTGAGACAACAAGCTAACCCCCTATAGTGAGACAGACAGCTAATTCTCTTCTACCACAATCAGACAGTCAGCTATTCCCTTCTTGTCATGATGAAACAGACCGTTTATCCCAAATTTTTCAGATAATTGTTGGCGGATATACGTAGAGGATAGAGATGGCTACACATGTTTACTAACGTTACTTGATAACACCTCCAGCTTTCCTTAATCCAGTAGATTTACTTGCTTATTGATACTGCTGGCTTGTTTATTTGTTTGTTGCATTTATTTTCCAGGGTATAGCACTGATCAAACTGAACCAGTTTCAACACACTGAAATCTTTACAGAAGAGAGTGGGATTTATACCTGGCCTGTTCATTTCCTCATTTGGTCATGTATATCCTCCTAGCTTCCATTTCTACATGGCATCTATCACCACTACACTACTGAGGCAATTGTCTGATTAAAACATTAGTGGTCATAAATGAAACAATGCTGTAATTCTTGTTTAATTAATTATTGAACGTCTTGTCTGACAATATTATAGCCTCAGCACAGATGTGAATTTATTTTAGTACATTAGATGTGATATAATTGATATTGATTGCTCTCCTTGAAAGATGGGAGAGCCAAGAGGAGTTCTTCATCAAGCTCATGAAGTTCATCAGAACTGGGAATAGGTTTAGTTTCCGGAAAAGCAGATCCACCCTCAGATTAGTGGAAATCGTCCATTGATTTGGGGCCTGGTGACAAGAATTTGACAAAAAAGGAGATCTGTTAGCACATCATAAATCTGAATATCTGACAGCTCACAGTTTACTACAAAACTAACATCCTCAGGCCAATAGAAACACCATGGCAGAATCCCTCCTCTGTACCCTTAACTAGATTTGAAGCTGTATCTTAGATTCACTTTTAGCTGAGTCCTGTTTGTTAAAGCTTGTTCCGCTAAATGCTTTTAAATCAGCAAAGTTTTAGTTAAAGAGTACAGAGGGTTTGTCACCTGTTCAGCCAGGGTTTCAGATTCAAACCCTTTCAAGCAATGGTGAGTCACTTAAGAATGAATCAGTTACAGATGTCATATTTCCAAATGTACCCTATATACAAGCAAGAAAAGTCCAATACAGAGTGTGTGTACAACTCCATGATTATGAAGGCATTCATTTGAGATGGAACCACAAACCTTTCCCACTTTATAGTTGCCTCTATGGACTATAGGCATTCTTTGAGGTCCACAAGGATCTAGTCACAAGAAAAGGAATTATCCACTCAGAGATCTAGAATTCTGATGATGGTAATCATTTGGAGGGATATATCAGAGGTGTAGCAAAGTTGGTTGTTGCCCTTTGCAATGCTCTCATTTAGCACCCCTGTCCACTACACCTGAGTTCAGAGGACCAAAAAAATCCTTCAAAGTATGTTATACCTCTTTGTTGTATCAAATGCTTGTGCTGTAATAGCTTTTTTACTACACTTTGCTGGCTGATTGTCATTTACACTTAAAATACGGGTCTTCAAGCTAAACAAAGAGATTATGCATCTACATAACTGTTTGCTAAGCTATGCCAAACCCATTTGATAAGCTGTAACAAAGACCTATACTTCTATTCTATAGTTCCTAACACACAAAGACTAATTGTCATTTACAGACACTGTTTGCAGGGATCAATTGGCACTTCTCACTGGTCACGTCTCCTACAAGCTTGTACCTAGGGCAGTGGCCATCTTCTTCCTGTCTTCCTACTGGTTTTCAGTATGTCACCAAAATTTTAACTATATACATTTTTTACATTTAATTTTAGACTGTTGTCCTTGCACTAGTTATTGGTATGCCCTATTTTATTGAATGAATAACACCACCCAGAGTGCAATCCTCAGTACATTTCATTAGCATAAGCCAGATATTTTGGTTTAGAGATCTGAGAAGTAAATGTCAACTAGGTGGTGGCCTGACACTGTGTCCAGATGGATGCCACTGGTAGCACTTTTATTTTCAGAACTGACATCTGCAACTTTATCTATACCACTGGTAGCACTTTTATTTTCAGAACTGACATCTGCAACTTAAACTATAATCGAATACAGAAAATATGGATTTTGTTCAGGTCTATGAGCTTCTTAATAATACCTGTTTGGGGAATAGTATCAAAGAATTTGGCCAGGTCAGCATAACCTTTTCAAAGTTAATAAGGTTAAAGAGGCTGGACCTACCTTTGGCAAAGCTGAAATGGTGAGGCTCTAGGTCTAAATAGTTCTCAGTGTCTAAATTAATGAACTCAAAACTATGTTCTGTAGCTTTACATATCAGGCTAATTAAGGTAATGGGTCTGAAGATAGCAGGGGCAGTGTTTGGATCATATTTATGCAGAGGCATTACAATGGCTGTTTTCCAGGCTTTCAGGAATGTAACCCTGGAAAGGCTTTGGTTAAGGTTATGAAGACAGTTTCAGATAGACCATACTAGGTGGTGTAATACTGATACTTAATTTGCCAACTAGAATATTGACTATTTCCTTTGGGTCTGTGTGGTGTTCTCATTGTGAACAAGCTCAGAATATTAGGTGCTAACTCTTAACTTTTTAGCTTATTTAAAGAAGGAAGTATTTTAACTTTATATTCAGTTATCCTGATAACACACTTTAGTTTTTGATAACATTTTTTACTGAACTCTCTAGACTAGTAGAAAATATTTTTTCCTAGGCATGAACTAATTTCTTTTGCTTATTATATAGTTTACTTATATGGGCATTCTAACAATGAGGTTTGTGTTTGAATTTCCCAGTATATTTGATGATTATAGGAGTACCTTTCAATATAACTATTTAAATGCAAGCAGAAATCAGAGAACTGTCTGTTTTAGTTATGGAGTCATTTGAAGTGGGATTACAATTTAATTTCACTAGGTTAACAAGGAGTTGTAAAAAGGTTAGTTGTGTAATGTTCCTAAACACAGATATAGCAGCAAGGGAAGTGGAACTAATTTTAACAGGAAAGATCATTAATTTATTGTCTAATATGATGAAGCACTGTGATATACGTACAAGGACAGATTAATACAAGATCAATGGAACTGGTGGCCCTAGTAGGAAGGTTCCTTTCATACCGATGAGTTAGCATTTATAAAAATAAGGAAGCTTTGGAAATGCTTAACTTTGTGATTTAGATAATCAGCTTATAGCTGGATAGTTGTACAAAAGTGTTAGGATTAATGGGAATTTGAGCTAAGGCATTAAAATCTCTACAGCAGGGGAAATGGAGGACATCTTTAACTAGATATGAAGTGGTAATTGACTTGTTAACATGCCTCTTAACTCTCCAGATTTTCACAGAATGAACATATTTTCTACTTTATACTTTTGGTCTTTTCCATATAAAATTTGAGATTTTCTAGCAAATCACTAAGGATTAGAGTCACTAAATAATGGCATATATTTGAGTTTTAGATTCATATCCTTCAGAAAATGCATGCCAACACAAAACCTGTTAATCTAGCAACTTTCTAAGGTTATAAGAACAATATTTAAACTTTGTCCTTTTTTCTGGGCCTTTGTACCTCAATTTTTTTAGGTCTCATCCAGATTTCTTGCACTAAGAGGTTGAGAGGTATGCTTGTTAAGTGTGACTTCAACTTCAGTGTGAGTTAAAATTGCTGGGCATGAGGCACCTGTCAAGAGATGAAGTCTCACACAAATATTGATTACACCCCTCAACACATACAAGCACACACACTCACACACACACACACACACACACACACACACACACACACACACACAGACACGCACACACACACACACACACACACACACACACACACACACACACACACACACACACACACATGCAGTTTCCAGTAGGCCAGAAGACATGATTGGTAATAAAGAGGACCTCTTTGGTCCTCTTCAAAAGGAACCTTGACGATTGGATGAGAGAAAGGAAATTCACCCCGGGGATCACATCAGTCGCCCTGCTAGACAGGGGTCCAGGGAAGTAAATAGTGTGGGAAGAAATAACCAGGGAATTGTTATGGCTAGGCTTGTATAGGCCCTAGGGCTGATAGCCTAGTACCAACCTATGAACCTAAGTAGTAATTTTACAGTAAAGCCATATCTGCATGACTACTTATATACTGTAGTTGCAGCAGGGCCTCATGTTCAGACATTTTATTGTTCAGACCCATGACACTGAGCAGAGCCATCTTTATGTATTCCAAATTGAAGTTTATTAAGTTGGAATGCTTACCAGACACACTCTGCATAAAAAGGGTACTATGGGAGCAGCAAAAGCCTTGCCCAGATATGCACATTTATTCTAAAGCATGGATAGCATTTACAGTCCTTTCAAGGAAGAGAGTGTCTGGCCTTGTCCAGAGAACCCCACAAGAACAGCTCAGTCTTTGAGTAAGCCTTTCTGGTGGAAACCTAAGAGATGTAAAATGTGTATAACCAAGATTTCATCAATCGCCCACTAGTCCTTGGTGATGACCCTAGAGAACAGTCAGGACTATAATGCTGGGCTAGAAAGGGTGACCATATGCAGCTTAGATGGCACCATTGGGAGGACAGACTGTTTGATGCTTAATGGCTGTCCTTAGTCTTTAAGGGAGCTCCCTTTTCTTGTTCAGTGGTTATACCTTGAAGAAAGAGATTCATAAAGGCCTGCTTCCTTTACAGAAGATCATCTGACACGTCCTGGTAGATCTAGTTAGATACAATCTTCTTACAGAATAGGACATCCATGATGGGCTACCTTGGCTCTTCCTTTAGGGTGGAAAGCCTGAACCGCACCATAGTGAACAGGCACAAACACATGTCCATGCCTGCTGTCCTAGATGTGCTATGAACCATGTGTCAGATCAATGTGTACATCACAGACAATTCTTACCAGCTCCTCCTCTTGAGCCTTGACTTGGAGAGCTGAAAGCTTTTCTAGCACCTGATCCACCATGGAGCACTGATACCGTGACAGATAGGAAAAACAGTCGAGAGATGTAAGCCCTGATGTAATGGATGATATAACTGCCATTCTGTGATGTGAAGGATGATATAACTGCCATTCTGTGATGTGAAGGATGATATAACTGTCATTCTGTGATGTGAAGGATGATATAACTGCCATTCTGTGATGTGAAGGATGATATAACTGCTATTCTGTGATGTGAAGGATGATATAACTGTCATTCTGTGATGTGAAGGATGATATAACTGCCATTCTGTGATGTGAAGGATGATATAACTGTCATTCTGTGATGTGAAGGATGATATAACTGTCATTCTGTGATGTGAAGGATGATATAACTGCCATTCTGTGATGTGAATAGTGATATAACTGCTATTTTCTGATGTGAATGATGCTATAACTGCCATTCTCTGAGTGTGAAGGATGATATAACTACCATTCTCTGAGTGGTGTGTGTAAATTAGGAAACAGGTAAATTATGTCTGCACTTTAGATTATGCACCTCTCCCGAGCAGTAGAAACAGTATATGTGTGAAGTCTGACTCATTTGATGACCACATGAACACTTTGAAAGCTTTTTTATATTAGATGTCAAACTCTTAGGAATTTATCATCGAAAACATAAACACTAAGATCTAAACTGTGAGAACAGGCAGATTCAGGGGTAAGGCTTACTTTCCCTGTGCTCAACATGACATCAGAGTAGGTGTTGACATAATATACATATGCTATCTAGCACAGAAGCAACTGGGGAAAAAAAAATCAAAAACTACAATGGAAGAAAGACAGCGAGAGGGAAAAAAAGTAGACCCACTAACATAGGTCACTGCAGTTAGATAATTGAGATCTGAGATCATACGTTCTGATACCTATTAGACAAAAAATTATCAATCTGCCTAGAATGTGAAAGAGATGAGAATCTAAGTTAGCAGTCCCAGCACAGTTATTATTAGAAGGAAAATAAGTAAATCAAAAAGGTAAGGGCTGGGATTCATAAAGAAACAGTGCAATAGAAAGGACAAATAGAGGAATAAGCAGCTGCCCACAAGGTTGAGGGGTGGTGATTCAGAAACACATATATCATGGTCATGCAAGGCTGCAAATGTTGCTGTTGGCATGGCATGCAAATCAGTGCAAAATGAGACAGACATGTACAACATTCTTATGAGGGTGATGGCAAATGCAAATGAGGGTAAACAATATGGTGAACCAACTCCAAAATTTACAAAAATTGTGCAATGGCTCATGACTGCCAATGTAGCTCTATGCCATAAAAATCCTGGTAGACAGAGACCATAATAAAAATGTTAGGGGTAATGGCATATTTAGCACAAATGTATATATACAAGGCTGTCTTCACAGCAAGTAGCCATAAAGGTTAGTGTCATCATCTGCCATGTCACAGAAGGATCCCAATGTACCTAACATTTTATCCTTTCTATAAAAGTGAAATAATGGACTGATACTATTTGGACAGAGGCATCATGCACGATCTGTTGTCCTTTACATGCAGAGTCATGGGATTTGAGGAATACCCTTTCCTGTGAATATCAGGAAATGTGTGGCATTGAGAATTCTGGTTACAGAGACCTTACAGTGACCACAGGATGACACAGTGAGTATATACAAAACATTTACTTCATTGATATTATACCAGTTTCTCAACATGGGTTAAAGCATGCAATGCATAGGATATAATATACAATGTGTTAGTGTGTCACCCAGGCAGTGCCCATGATTCTCACATGAACACACATCTGATTTGCATGGGGTGATTTTTTTCCCCTAGGAACATCTTATGGCTGACGCCAGATATGCCTGGGAGCCATGGCTAATGACACCAATAAGAAATCTGCAGACCATGTCAGACAATGCAAACTACACTGCCCTGTCACAAACTTGAAAGATCATCATTTAATATATGGATCTGGACTGATGATAGCCCACTTTCACTATTTAGCTGTCTCCAGTGGTGCTCTGTAGTATGATCCTGAAACATGCAACAAAATATTTGCCACATGTGCAGTATTGCATAACATGCTGGTACACAAATAAAGACAGTAGGAGATTGCAGTTGGGAAAGATGATGTGCTGGAGTCAGCAGTGGTGGAAGTGCCATGTGAGGAGTTTTTATAGTCCTCTCTATAAGGAATGTGCATACAAGGTGGAGGCAGGTGCTTTAACTATACCAGATTAGAGATAGAGTACTGAGACAGGGCACAGCTGCCATATATACATCCAGGGAGGGCTACAGTGACAGGTGTCAGAAATGGGCATTCTGTGGGTGCATACTGATGTGGGTAAGTATGCATGCCAAGGCCTGGTGAATGTGTTGAGCTGAGAAGAATGGTCATGGAGGGCATTCTCCAGTATGAGGTACTTTGGCAAGGGTTGGTGATGATGCTTGTGTATGTGGACACAGCACTTGCAGAAGTTGCTACACTGTCCTTGTACCTATGTGACAGGTCCAGAGCACTCTCAGGAGGTATGTCTGCTGACTGTGCACATTCTCATCAAAGAGGCATCCCTTTCAAAGAATATCACTGGCACAATGTGCAGTTGGCAAAGAAGATGGTGTGCTCCATGAGCATAAAAGTTGACATGAACCCCAGGTCAGTTCAGCAGATACACTCTGTCCAGTGTGCCACAGTACCCTCAGCATTGGTACATGGCATGGAGGATGTGGTACTGTAGGACACAGACTGTCTTCATGGGCTTCCCCACCAGAAGAAGAAAAAAGAGGGTCAGCCATGAGAAAGGCAATGTCCATAATGTGCTGCTGCACACAGACTACTTGAAGATACAGTCTGCCCACCACACCTTTCATAAATACTACATAAAGAGGAAAAGCCCTCTCCAAGCTCATCACACAGACCACATGCCACACAATTCAATACTGCAATGACTGTGGCAGCAACAGCCTGTGCCTGTATGAGGGCTTGCACATCTGTTGTGTGGTGGCCATGGAGTCACTCTGCTCAGGTGTAGGATGGGAACCATGATGTTGAAGACCACCAGTACTGTGTCCCTCTACTTTGCTCCTTATGCTTATGGGAGCTTCCAGCATCCCCTCCCCCAATGTCTGGGCTGCAGTGCATGGGAAGTGGGTGTGATCTGAGTTGCTGTATTAGCTAACAGCTGTCCTACTATTCTGAGACTGAGGGATGGGCTGTATACCTTTCAACCTCTTCGAACAAGAAATATGTACAAAGCCATAAATAATGGGGGGACAAAGGCTCAAAAATAGGGACAATTTTAAACATTGTTTTTACAAACTTAGAAAGTTGATAGAATAACAGGTTTTGCATTAGCATGAATTTTCTGAAAGGTAGAAAGTCTGAATTCCAAATGTTTGTCATTATTTTCCAACTTCATTCCTCAACGATTTGCCAGAAAACCACAATTTTAAGAGGCAAAAATCTGGACATTCTGCAAAACTCTGTACAGTTGAGTGGTATAATGGGCTGTATGTGCAACATAGCAGTATTTGTGGAAGGGGGGAGTGATGTGCTTGCTATATTACCTGTACCTGACAGTGCCACCATGGCTGCAGACTGTGCCAGGCTGTGGCAGCCTTCATTTTCAAGCTTGAAGATTTCCCCTGATGTCAGGCATGCAGAAATGCATAGTGGAGAACATAGGCACCAAAGAACCTATGAAAATACACAAATACACCCAATTTTACCAGTGTGAGTTCGTGACTGACACTTCTATGTACCAGTTAGGTTACAGTTGTAAAGCAGAATGGCATGCAAAAAATATAGGCTACATACTTTGTGCAGACTGATGTTGCAGTTGAAGCCTTGATAAACATACTCAGTTTGGTATAGTTCTGTCTCCATTATATATGCACTGTACATTGTGTATCACTGACATTTGAGGTGCATGGAGAAGGTCAACACCAATGTCAAGTCCTCCAATGAGTAAAAGTTAGTTGTCATCTCTCCCAGACAGAGATATCAGAAACTCCTTGGCATCAGTTAGGGTTGATTGCGTAGGGAGACCCCAACCCATGATCCTCTATTCATCTGCAAGGCATACTGTTTTTTTTACAGGCATGATAGATCATGTTGATGGCCCTATATCATACTTGATTTTCTGTCCAGTTGTGGTCAGTTACAGCATTTATCTGCACAACAGGGTCCCTCCACATATGCTAGCAGAAGGCCTGGTTAATTTTTTCTCATTAGGAAGATTTGACAGCCTTGTTCATGGAAGGCCTGCAGCTTGATGTCATTCTCTGCCTGGGAGAGCCTTTCCATCCTCTTCATCTGTGTCAGAGCCATCTTGCTCTGTTAATGCAAGGGCATAGATGTTAACCTCTTTCACTGTGATAACCTCACACCAGCAGCATATTACATAGATTTGTTAACCTCTTTGACTGTGATGACCTCACACCAGCAACATATTACCCCACCAGATAGATAACAAAACAGGTAATACAGACACTTGATCCATACAGAGGCATAGGCCACTTGTAAATGTGCTTGCTTACTTGCAACAGTCAGTATCAGATTATAGGTGTGTCAATTACATACAACACAGAGCAGAGTGTGTGTCTATAAAACATGCTGTTGCAAGCAGACCTGATGTCTGGAGCATGGTATGTTCTGTGTGTCAGTGCCCTACAGTTTCTACAGTTTCATGTACAGACTCCTCCACACATGTGGATGGCTACAGCTGGAGGTTTCCGTCCCCATTAATGTTAAATTGGACATGCACATGTACATACCTTACCAATGTAACTATATGCCTTTTTATGTCACATACTGCGAGGCACAACACAAATAGTCCACTGGTATGGGATCTCTGGTGTGCACCACAGAATGCAGTTGAGGCTTAATGCAAGCCACCCATGATGATGTCAGTAACAGCCTCTATGATAGCCCCCAGGTAGACAGGTGCATGTACATGACAATACCCTCCTCCAGCAAAAATAACATATTGCTGATATTTTATACTTCATTTAATTTACTCACCAACGGGTGTTTCTAACCACCCTACCAAAGAAGCTCAAAAAGACATCGAGAAGGAATGTCTTCCCCCACTGCATCCCCCAACAAGAAACACCAAGGAAGACAACGAGAAGGAATGTCTTCCCCCACTGCATCCCCCAACAAGAAACACCAAGGAAGACATCGAGAAGGAATGTCTTCCCCCACTGCATCCCCCAACAAGAAACACCAAGGAAGACATCGAGAAGGAATGTCTTCCCCCACTGCATCCCCCAACAAGAAACACCAAGGAAGACATCGAGAAGGAATGTCTTCCCCCACTGCATCCCCCAACAAGAAACACCAAGGAAGACATTGAGAAGGAATGTCTTACGCATGGTCATACACACTCACGTACCTAGCTGACAACAGTTCAAAGGCAGTCATCCCATTTATAATCAGAACTGCAGATAAAAAAATACCCTCAAAAAACGGCTAAACAAAAGCGAGAGACACTGTCAGCTTCAGAACCATACTATCTTCCCATCTCCAGAGAACCAGAGAAACAATCAGAGAAGTACTTAGAGATACACCATAAAGAGGAAAGCAAAGAGTAGTCAACAATGTTAAACCCACAGTCCCCTGTCTTATTGGAAAGCCTGTGTTCCCTTCCTCCTGCAAAGATACCTTATGCATTAAGACTAAATATCAGGGGCAGTAAACTTCATAGTGTATTAATAGCCCATCATGGGTCCACCTTTCCCCCAGGTTAGTAGTCACTTGTTAACAACTCAACACCACCCCCCTGCCCTACAACTCTATAAACACCAGTAGAACTGCTGATTTATATGGTTTACTATCAAAATGTGGAAAATCAAAACATTATTCCACAAAATGATCGACTTGTTCAACCAAATTTAGTAATACTGAATTACCAAAATGTTGGAAATGGTAACCACGGAATCGACATTCAAACACCAGAAGTTCCAATGCTGAAAGTTCATGTTACTGGTAACATTTTTGTTGGGGGCAATTCCCTCTGCAGCCAACACACCCCCTCTGCATATTATATATACCAACTCCAACATCACACTACAGTGAGGAAAAGGGAACATTTCTTGATCTGCACTGTACCGTGATCTCAGTTCAAACAGATGACTTCATATTAGTGAATGTGTACTCACTTTTGCTAATATGGAGTCGTATATTTTCATTTTGACATTACTAGCATTGGTAGAACAAATGTTCCACCAAGCCATTTTCATCAAACTGCATTTCTACATTTTGATAGTAACCAATTTATATATACAGTTTTCCAAGATGTGCAAGCAGTATCTCCTAAACATTTACCTTAGTTGTAGAGGTTGTTAATGTCTTAAATAACTTTCCTTCTTAACTCAACTTCTTTCGCATAATATTTGCCAGCTTCATTGTGTGATGAGCACTTAAATGGCCATGGCTGTATTTATCATGCAATTTTTAAGGCTAATGATGCACAATTAGGCTAAAGAGCCAGATATGGGTAAATGTCTCTGAACTGCAGTTTTTTTGGCAAGGCAATGGACCAAGGTGCTGTGACAAGTCTAGATTGTACACCCACATGATTGTCTTGAAATGCATTGTCACCAGCAGTACATTAATATATTAAGCATTAATGGCCCTGGGGCCCTTACAAGCCTAGCCAAGAGTTTATCTCCAAAAAAGAAATCTCAGTCAGCACCTGTCACTCCTATCAATGAGGGACAAAGGTGGAACCCCCTGGGACAAATTTATGGTTTCCCATCCCCTCATTAAGTTGTGTTTGAAGAAGGTCAGTGAAGTACTCTGACATGTATGGGAAGTCTATTCCAGAGATGGGGCAGCCTCTGGGAGACATATCTGTCTCTCCAGCAGGTTTTGTTGATGTCACATATTAGATTTAGACCTATTGAGTGAGCAATGTGCGAGGAGTTAGACTTACAGATATGGAGCATCTCTAGTAGGACAGAGTCCAATATTGCCTTGTAGATGAAACACAGATTACTCTGAGCAATCTGTATGATATCGAGTAGAGTGATATTGATTTAAGCCTGTCCACATAGGAAGGCATTGGAGGCCATGGATTCTCTTTGTGAGGTATTTCTGTGGCCTTTCCAGTTGGTACAGGTGTTTGGAGAGGAACATAACAAACGGGGCATTATACTCAATTATAGGTCTAATAAGGGAGAAGTACAGAGCGGTAATAACCTCCTTTTTTCTGGATGCAATCCCTTTACTTATGAGATGAACCAAGTAAAAGGCTTTCTGACCACTGTCACCACATGATGGTCGAATGTGAGAGTGTTGTAAACCTGAGTAGCCAGGTCTCTCACCACAGGTTGTGTGCTTAGGGGGTTGCTGTTGACGTGGTTTTTGCCAAATTATATGATAATACATTTTTTTGCATTTAACTTAAGGCCATGATTTTGGCACCAGTTATTTTTAGCTGTGAGACCCTTTTGTAGTATGTTAACATTAACTGCAGAGTCAATGACAGCACCCAATGTACAGTCATCCACAAACTTGGTCAGCCACAGGCCCTTTGGCTTTGCCTGGACCTCTGAGAAGTATAGGCCAAACAGTAGGGGTCCCAGGAAAGATCCCTGGGGAACAACACTAGTGACAGGTCTGCTGTCGGAGGTGGCAGCACCAATTTTGACCTTGTGGGTCCTATCTGTGAGCCAGTTGGCCATCCATCTGACTAGATAGGGATTAACTCCAAGTTATGTTAACTTTTTGATGATGCTCAAGTGGGGGATTGTGTCAAAGGCCTTGGCCAGGTCAAGATAATCTGTATGTACTGACTCATCCAGGGCCTTGGTGACAGTCTCAGAGATGTCAACTAGGTTCAATAGGCAATAACTGCCCCTGCCAAATCCAAATTGGGTGGGGTTTAGTGCTTGGAGATTGCCTATGTCCTTGTTTATGAGATCTATAATAATATGCTCCATGAATTTACAGATCAGACTAGTCAAGCCGATGGGGTGATAGTTTCCTGGGTCAGTGGTGGCACCACCTTTGTGCAAAGAGATGACAATGGCAGTTCTCCAATCTGCTGGAATGAAGCCTGTAGTTAGGCTGGGGCTGAATAGGGTGCTCAATAGCGAAGCTAGTTCTTCCTGGAGATGGTGCAGAATACAGCCTGGGATGCTATCAGGTCCCATGGAAGCTGTGTTCTTTGCCATGGATAGGGCCTTTAACACTTGATCTACAGAGATGTGAGGTGTGGGACAAGTATTTGGGATGTCAACTGCATCTTTGGGGGGTGATAACGGGGTGAAGTTTGTGCTGAACCTATTAGCCAGCAGGTTGACTATGTCAGCAGGATTAGTGTAAGTGGTACAATTAAGTACTAGTTCAGAACAAACTTTGGCTTTGCCATAGAGGTTCCTAACATAACTGAAGAAGGACTTGTGGTTTCCCTTTGTTTTGGAGGCTAGTTTCAACTCATAATTGGCTCTGGAGGTTTTCACTAGTGAACTAATTTGCTTGTTGAGGCAGAGTAGGGAGTTTTTCTGATTTGGAATGTGTTCCATTTTACCTCTGGACAACAGTTTCTTCCTTTTGTTGTACAAAACATTGATAGAGGATGTAACCAGACAGGTTTGTGTTTCCCTGAGGAGAAGACTATAGTTCTGTTGGGTATGGCTGAGTCCATGCAGTTGTACAGGTGCTTGTATACTGCACTGGCATAATGTTCAACATAGTTGTCTGTATCATCTGAGGGGGATGGTGGTGTGAAGCTGCTGATACCCTCACTTAGGAGGTTGTAGTCAACTTTTGAGAAGCTTTTTAGCCTGGTTATGGCTGGGGAGAGGTTGGGTTGGATAGAAACTTCGAATGACACAGACTGATGATCTGATATCACTAGGGAAGCACATACTATGGGAGTGGTATAGTGGTCACCCATGTTGGTGAGAACCAAGTCCAGATTGTTATCGCCTCTTGTGGATGCATTGTAATTGCCTTTAATGTTTTTCATCTCCTGAGCATATTGAGGAAAATTTTCTCCTCTTTGAATGATAAATGGACATTCTCATCAGAAGCACAGGTAAGCACATAATCACATTGTTTTATCCATATATAAATGTCATAGCAGCAGAATTCTCCATTTTCTTGTACTGTTGTGATTACTACGTACACCCACTGCCTGCAGGAATACACACCTCTGGACCCAACTTCATTGTCCATACAGGTGAAATTCCTGCCGCACTCACCTTATCTGTGTGAGATGCACACACTATCAAGGAAGAGCTTATATGCCTAGTAAGACTTCCCTGTTTAGCATGCTAAGTGTATGGTCTTTTACACATATGAGCATGTGGTCCCTTGCAATTTTGTGTACACTGCCAAAACCCTTCCAGTCCTACACAGCACAACTGACACATTTCTCAAAATGTTGCAAGCAATGCCCCAGCCACGACTAATAGCAGTGTCACTTATCTATGGCATATCCAAGGTATGTTAGCTTTATGCCTGCTATCTGACTTGTACTTGTCTGCCATATGCTGACTGCTGCCCTTGTTTAAGCCACTGGATTTACTGCTGTTAATGTAGTCCATTGGCATGGCCAACATGTTCCTGTGACACATATGCAGCTGGCCATCTCCTCCATGACTTCTTTGCCCTTTTATTATAATAGTAAGGGCATACCACCAGACTTTCCATGGACCTTGCTGTCCCCTATTGAACTATCTGCAGTGTCTTCCAATGCCCACACAGGGGCGTGGGATAGATCAATGTCTTAATGCTCCATGTGACCCACTTCATCAGTTCCACCTTATCCTCTTGTCTTCCTGGTCAAATATATTCCCCAAACTACTATTGCATGTCTCACAAAGATTTTGTATTTTTCTGGGTACTTTTATTACTGATAGTCATAAATGGACCTGACAATAATATTTTTCTCTGTGTGTCTCCATCTTTCTTGAAATATTTCCCTCATATTTATTTAAAAAACAACCAAACCAAGAGGTAATGCTCTGAAAGACAAGAGGGATCACACACAACAAAAGGCAAAGTTGAAGCAGCAAACAGTTTTTAATAAATCCAATTGAAAGCTTTCATCCAAAAACAACCAAGGAACTCATCAGAATAAAAGACAAAAAAAATACATCACTTCCTTGCACGCTAATAACTCATGTCACCAATTAGACATTTAAATTGTCTCGCCCATTAATATAGAATAAAACACACTAGCAAAAACCACAAATAAAAAAATGTATAAAAATGTAAATATACCATGTAATCAACAAATATCAAATAGTTACTAAAACTTTAAATGTAATAAATTACAATTTTGATGAATGAAGTTTCAGCACTGATTGAATGGACAACAATTAATTAAAACCCAGTGGGGAGTTGGCATTAAGCCTGAGCTGCCAAAATAATCCCTTATATTTAAGTTTTGTTTCCCAGTCTCCTCCATGCAGGTTCATATTAACTTTCTCTAAAATGGTAAACTTGAATTCATTATGTCTATCACTCAATTGCACATGTTTAAATAGAGCATTAATACCATTTATATTCTTTATATTATTGTAGAGCTCATAAATTCTCTTCCTAAGTAGCCTTTCAGTCTTACCCACATAATAACTAGGGCATGTGGTAGCGAGGAGTATACCAGCAGTTAAACAATTACCTTTCTATAGTGACAAGATGGAATTAAACATATTGTCAAGTGTTAAAAATTTATCTTCCAAAATAAACAGTGTTTTACTGGGACCACATTTAGTGGTCACCATTTTGTCTTATTACTTCTAATAACTTCACTACTTTTATTACTTTCAAAAATATTCTTCAAATTACATGCGGTTTTAAACACAAAATTGGGATATGGTCCCGCCACTTCAGATACCATTGAACTTGCCCTTATAATACGCCAACTCATACTTAAAATATTTTAAAGATATTTTGAATTGTCATCCCACTGTATCACCAGAGGTCTTTCAAAAACTGAATCATTTTCTTTAACTTGCACTGTATTGGTTCTTGATTTTCCAATAATCTTATGCCTAAAAGGGGCATGTGTCTTTTACCCCATTCCCTCAACACTTCCTTACTAATATTTCTCACAATGTCACTGGGGTAAGCTCTATTTAGAAAACGTATCACAAAAAGTTGTAAATTTCTTTACAAGCCTCTCCGAACATACAGGTCATTTTGACAACTCTTACACATTACCCTTTTGTTAGACTTTTTTTAAAGTGAAAGGGTGGGCACTTGTATAATGTAAGTAGGACTTGCTAAAAGTTGGTTTCCTGTAATTTTTTATGT
Organism: Protopterus annectens; assembly: GCF_019279795.1. Lineage (NCBI taxonomy): Eukaryota > Metazoa > Chordata > Ceratodontiformes > Protopteridae > Protopterus > Protopterus annectens. The sequence goes on from NC_056741.1 coordinate 1,949,173,582, forward strand.
AAATCCTTCTTTAGTATGCCCTAGTATGTGTATACACACACACACACACATATATATATATATATATATATATATATATATATATATATATATATATATGGATCTACTTTTCAATCCTAAATTACCACAATCCTAAATCACATAATATCGAGACCACAACAATGAAAATGCATTACCGTAAAAGTCCAGAAGATAGTACCTCAGAAGATTGAGCCTCACAACATCGAAAACAATCTAGTAAAAAGCACTCCACACAACCAACACCCAAAACACTACTACAACAAAAAACAACAAAACCATACCCACAGCACATCCAAGCAACTAATAACCACAATTAAATCTACCTTCCCACTTAAACTCACAATTACAAACACTTGCAACCCCACCTAATAAAATAAATTAAACCACTGAAAAAACTATTCACCTAACCTAACAAACCTCCGTACCAAACCAGGAAACACTAAACTACAGCTAACGTCACACGTAACAAACTTCCCATTATTATGATTCACGTCATACAAAATCTTAAAGAAACACACTCACTTCATACACAAAAGTACATACAGAATACATATAAGTATAAAACCTTAAACCAAACTCCTTAAAAAAAGACAACAATAAAAAGAAGTTCTGTCTTACGATAACATTCCATCTGTATTGTTGATCCTCGTTCAGACATTACACATGGGTATCGGTTCCAAGCTCGGACCAGAGCCAGCCATTTTCCAAGCTTGCGTCAGCTTCAAACTCTCGAGCTAAACTCTTACCCACAATTCTCCCTCTCCTTGTTACCTCAGATTGAGTTTGCAAGTTAAAGAAGGTAGAGGCTACCTCTGGTCAAATAACCTAAGAGAACTGGATGGTGAGATCCACTAGAAAACACAGGAGGGGGAAGGAGGGAGGGTTGTAATGAATGAACGGGGATCAACAATACAGATGGAACGTTATGGTAAGACATAACTTCTTTATCTGATATTGTTAATCCTTGTTCATTCCTTACGCATGGGACAGAGTCCCCAGCTGCCTCTATTCCTGGGAGGCTCTTATAGAAGGACATTCTTGAGCACCATAGAACCGAAGGATGCTCTTCCCCTGGAGGCCAAATCCAATTTGTAATGATTGATGAAGGTATGAGGAGTAGCCCAAGTTGCAGCTGCACAGATGTCATGTAAAGAAGCTCTGGCATGGAAGGCAGCAGAAGTTGCCACCGAACTTGTTGAATGAGCTTTCATAGTAGTAGGCAACGAGATATTACGCTGTGTATAAATCAAGTTCACACAGTCCTTCAACCATCTAGCTAATGTGACCTTAGCAACAGCCGATCCTAATCTAGATCCGGAAAAGGTCAAAAATAAATGGTCAGATTTACGAAAGGGTTTAGTCCTGTTTAAGTAAAAATGGATTTGCCTGTTTATGTCTAGGGTATGTAGGCAATACTCTCCTCTGTTTGAATGGTTGGGAAAGAAAACTGGAAATTCAATGACTTGATTAATGGACATTTCAGAGATCACTTTAGACAGAAATGACAGATTAGTTCTTAGAGACACTCTATCTCTATGAAAAATCAAGTATGGAGTCTTGATACATAAAGCTTGAAGTTCAGACATACATCTGGCAGAAGCAATAGCGACCAAAAACAAGGTTTTCCATGACAACTACCTGAGGTCGCAAGAAGAGGCTGGTTCAAAAGGTGCCATTGTCAGAGCTTGTAGAACTAATGATAAATCCCATGGTTGAATAGGTTCTCTAAAAGGTGGCTTCAGATGATTCACACCTTTTATGAAGGTCTTGCACAATTTATGGGACATAAGAGAGGAATCTTGGACACCCTCATGAAAATTAGAAATTGAAGCCAAATGAACTCTAATGGTAGAGGCCAATATATCCGATTGAAACAGGTCAGCCAGATAATCTAGTATTATCAACACTGATGATGAAAAGGGGTCTACTTGTTTATCTTTCAGCCAACAGCTAAATCTTTTCCACTTGCTCAGATAAGTAATTCTAGTGGAAGACTTATGAGAAGCAATGAGAATATCACGTACTGGTAAAGAAAGATCATTCTGCCTGGCAATCAAGGGAATTGGAGTAGCCAAGCCATTAGCTTCAGGCTGTTCAGGTTGGGATGAATCAGGTTCTGTGGGTGTGAGAACAACTCCGGGATTGGATAGAGAATCCATGGTCGATCTAGTAGGTGAGGCCAAAGGAATGGGAACCAAATCTGTCATGGCCAATATGGTGCTATGAGGATTACCTTGCTCTTCAACCACCAGGCTTTCTTCAGAAACTGGGGAATGAGAGGAAAGGGTGGAAATGCGTAGAGAAGACCCGAGGGCCAATCATGGACTAGAGCATCCCTGGGTGACTGTCCCGGAGGGAGAATCAGGGCGAAGTAGTTGCTGCATTTGTAGTTGGTCGGAGATGCAAAGAGGTTGCAGCAAGGACAGCCCCAGCAGTGGAAGATCTCCACCGCTATTAAGGGATTCAGGTTGCAGAATGCACCTGCTGAGTCTGTCTGCTATCACGTTGGAACTCCCAGGAATGTGCGTTGCTAGAAGAAAACGGTTGGTAGCCATCGTCCATTGCCATATCCTCATGGCCTCTCGACAAAGGGGGTAAGATTTGGTTCCACCTTGCTTGTTGATGTACCAGACCACTGCCATGTTTTCTGATTGAATCACAATTGCCCCAGACAGCAGCAGGGGATGGAATGCTTGCAGTGCCAGAAGCACTGCCCTCAGCTCTAGAACATTTATTTGCAGATGGGCCTCTAGTTGGGACCAAGAGCCTTGGACTGTCTTTCCCTGACATAGCCCTCCCCCCCACCCCATCAGGGAGGCATCCGTGGTCACTGTGGCCTTGGGTTGCTGGAGGGAAAAGGGGCGAGACCATTGTGAGAGATTGTGTGTCATCCACCAATTTAAATCCTGTTTGCACCTGTGGGTTACTCGAATCATGTCTGAAAGAGGATGCTGAAAAGGATACCATTGGGTGAGCAGTAGCCATTGTAGAAGTCTCATGTGAAACCTGGCCAGGGGAAAAATGGTGATGGAGGCTGCCATGGAACCCAACAGCTGTAGAACTGAGTGAGCCATGAATTTTTCCTTTGAAAGGATTGGAATTAGTTGTTGCTTTATCCTTAAAATTCTGTGCTCTGGAATAGCAGCTCTGCAGTTTTTTGTGTCTAAGATAACCCCTATGAATTCTGTCAACTGAGATGGGGTGAGACTGGATTTCTGCCAGTTTATGGTTATGTCCAGCCTTTGAGCAGCAAGGAGAGAGTATGCCAGGGCTTTTTCCAGTAGATGTCTGGTGGAAGTGGAAATGAGCCAGTCGTCTAGGTATGGAAACACCAGGAATCCTTGAAGTTGCAAGTGAGCTGTGACAACTGCCATGCACTTTGTGAACACTCTGGGGGCTATAGAGAGTCTGAAGGGCAGTACTCTGAACTGGTAGTGACTGGCTTCTGCACAGAAGCGCAGAAATCTTCTTGATGGCCTGTCCACTTTTATGTGGTAGTACGCATCTTGAAGATCTATAGAGCACATCCAATTGTATTTTTCCAAAAGCGGGAGGATAGACTGTATAGTGACCATCCAGAATTTTTGTACTCTCGCAAATTTGTTCAATACACTGAGATCCTAAATTGGTCTCCAGTCCCCGGTTTTCTTTGGCACCAAAAATAGTCTTGAGTAGAATCCGGATCCTATCTAGTCTGGAGGGACTATTTGGATAACTCTTTTTCTTAGCAGCTTTTCTATCTCTAGTGCTGCTTCTTCCCTTTGACTGGGTGGAATGTCGGAAAGATTTTTTTGAAGGAATGGGACAAAGATCGAAGGGGGTATGATAACCTCTGGTTATGATCCTTTGTACCCAAGAATCGGTGGTGATGGTTAGCCAGGCAGTAGGGTACAAGGAGAAATGTCCCCCAACCACCTCCAGAGGAAAGGAGTTGGGCCGCTCTTCAGGAGCACTGGTAGGATTGACCAGGGAAAGAATCCCTGGAACCCTGGCTACGCGGTCCCCCTCTGCCTCGAATGGAGTCTCTTCCCTGTGAGTTTCCCCCTCTGCCTCTGGGGGAGAACTCGGCCTGTGTGTCACTGAGATTTCTTGAACCATATCTTTTCACTCTTTTGGTTTCTGGAGAAAGCACATTGAGGGGAAAAATAACAGACACCTATGGCAGAAAGGGTCTTACCATCTTGTTCACATCTGGCCATTGTGCTTTTAACTTTGGGCCCAAACAATGAGGAGGGCTCAATGGGGGCATTAAGAAAGGAAGACTTAAAATGTTCCGCGAAGTTGCACAAGTGCATCCAGGCGTGTCATCTCAAGACTGCAGTTGAACCCGCCATTCTAGCTGCTCCTTCTGATGCATGAGATATCAATCGCATAGAGTAGTTAGATATAGACTCAATGGTGGCCAGCTGAGAGGCCACTTTTTCACGGACTTCATCAGACACTGCACCAGCCAAGGTTTCAGAGAGCTCAGAAACCAGATCCCTTTGAAGCCTGGTAAAATGTGCCATATAATTCAGGGACCTGATAGCAAAGGTCACTGAAGCAAAGGTGCACTTCCCTATTCTGTCCCGGGCCTGGGACTCTGTTAGGCGGATGGACAGCCTGGCTTTCTTCTTCTGCCAGATCCTTTTTTGTTGTGGCCACTACCACCAAAGCACTACAGGAAGACCTTTGGACCAATGGGGATATGAAGCAGAAGGGGACAAGATCTTATCTGGCCTTTGGGGAATAGCTTCAACAGTATCAGGGGTCTTTCAAGCACGCTGCACGATGAACTTGACAAGTTCATCGTCAGGTGGAGTAACCCAGGTGGTAGGGGGCCAGGCGCAAAAGATCTGCAGGAACACAGATTCCTCAGGGGTCGGATTAGAGGGCTGCCAGTCACCTCTCTTTTTCTGGATTTCAAGGATATTGCCAAAGGACACCTCAGAGGGTGACCGAGGGGATCCTTCCTCCTCATCGAAATCTGTGTCTTCGGTGAGGGACTCCTCTGTGGAGTCCATGTGCTTCCTCTTACATGAACTTTTCCAGTGGAACTCCTCAGCAGGAGAAGCTGGGGAAGACAATGGAAAAGGGGAGTCCTGAGGGAATATGTCCTGAGGCCCTTGCACCTGGTGTCCGCTAGGTGCGATTTGTGAAACCAGTGTACCAGAGGAGGGCAAAGGTATAGACAGTCCAGTATCACCAGCAGCAGTGAAAGCCTTCTCCATCAGTTGGAAGGCTGGTCCACCCAGAGAGGAGTGTATGTCTAGGACAGGGGGCACTCCTCCCCTAAGTGGCTCAGCCTGCTGACTCGGACTCCCTGGATGGCTGTGGAGCAGCAAGCTATGCGTGTCACAGCTGACATCCTGGGTCATAGCAAAACTTTCCTGCCACAAAGGCAACCGTGGTTCCTTAGTGAGATCCATAAAGGGAACCGCAGAAGGGGAAGACTGTACTATATCCATGGACTTCAAAGACCATGAAGGAGGAGAATAAGAAGGTGTCTTTGGAGATGGGTGATCACCTCCCAAGGAAGGATAGTTCCTTGGGGGTGGAATACCTCTGGCCAAAAATGCCTGGATCACAAGATGCAACACATCATGTTCAGAAAGACTTCAAGTGGACCTCACAGAGACTGAGGGAGAAACAGGCCTGTCCACAAAAGACCAGACTCAGTGCCAATCTCATCTGACTGCACCGAGGACAACGGTGCCGAGAAAGACTGAACTACTGTAGTCTGCACCGAAGACGTCATCGGTGCCGATGACACTGTCTGCACTGACACAGGGATCGGTACCGAAGTGGGTGTCCGTGCCAAAGCTGGCACCGACAAAACTGGAGTCAACAATAAAGGCCTCGGTTCCGAGGAAGATCTCGGAACCGACACGGTCAAGGTCTGCG